>NW_017257883.1:872385-939458 GCF_001594055.1 Mycetomoellerius zeteki | reverse complement strand
TCAATGGAGTGGCGGGAACGTGTGATGTCTGTGCATGAGCATGGGTCTGAGTAAACGCTGCAACAGGATACAATCTGGGGATGTACGAACGAATGACGACCATGCAAATGAAGGTATTCCTAGGAGGTATAGACTTATCGTCCCAGTCGACACAAACTAAAAGTAACAACATCAATTTTATAATTTCGCACTCAACATATAAATGTAATATAACATATGATATTACATAATAGTTAGGACTTTAGCAGAATAGCTGACTTATAATCTTAAGACAATGTCTTATGACCTAAATCTTTTGTCTTTAGTAACGCACAATGACTGTCTTATGACTTAAGTTTTAAAAGTGTATATGTATGAGGTATTACTTTTCGTATACATACACTTTTAAAACTAAGATTATAAGTCAGCTACATTCTGTTAAGGTCCTTACTTCGTTAAGTATGAAAATAGCTGCGTACAAGAAAAAAAGAAGTTTTGCAATTGTCGTAAAATTCTTTAATACCTACGATTGGTTTTGCCTTTAGTTCCTCACTGGATCTAAATATATAAACCAATCATATTAAAAAATCCTACAACAATTGTATGTACAAAGCTGCCTTTTGTGCTGAACACTGTCATTATAACGTTGCTTATACAGCACGGATCGTTCCAACAATATCGCATATTGCGACATTCTAGCAATATCTCAATAACGTCGCAAACGTTGCAGTAATATCGTTGTAAGCTTTTGTGCTGTATAGGGCGTGTAGTTTGTACATGGTTAATGCAACCATTTATTTTTTATTTTTTCGCATCGAGCTGTTGAATTTCCAACGGTGATGATCGCTTATTAGAAATTATTGCACAAAAATTGTGCATTCTATCGTGCTAAGTACACGAACGCATATTTAATTCACGTTTAATTCGAAAAAGAGCATCATAGGATAATGTCACGATTAATTTTAGTAATTCTCACCCTTCTAGAATTGCACTTGACCGTAACGCTTAATATCAAGCGTGGAACCATCAGATAGCAATAGTGCAGTCAATAAAACGTGACGGTTCGTGTTTCCGAACCAATAAGAAGACTGGGAAGAAAAATAGTTTGATGGAATTATCTGATCGAGTCGTGCAGAGTTGGTTACGTTACGAGAGAAATACGAGAGGGTTAGCAGGGAAGTGTCAGAAAGTAGAGAAGCCAATAAAATATACAACGTGCGCCACGCAGCAAAAAGAAAAGCGGCACTTTTGTGGATTTGTTCGTACGGGAACATGGATCCGTGACCTACGCGATGTACAAAACCACGGTCACAAGTGCCGTGAAAGTCGCGAGTAATTGTTCACCCATGACCTACGTCAACGATATTGACCATACACACGCGACTTTAATCTAAATAACGCCACGTCGGAAGGAAAATATACATATCTTCCGCATGCAAAGTCCGAGAGGGAACCTTCGAGAATTATTCCAACGTGCTGAAGCATTCTATTCTCTTAAACTTCTCTAAATCACATGTCAGCGATATTAAAGTTTAAAAACCATATTGGAAATAAAAATAATTTCAATGTTGGACTTTTCATCAATGAATGTTAGTCATAGATTTCACAGATTTCAGTCTTGATTAATTTTTTGTCCATTACGTCCATTTCGCAAACAAAATTCAACATCGCATATAAATATGACTGTTTCTTCACACAGTGACACTATACGACACACCCACGACGCAAAATCAATGGCGTCGAGGGTGCCATGATTGTGTGTCTACAGTAGCAGAAAATTAAAGAGGATGTGTTTCCCCTGAGATTATACGTTGAACTTGTCATCTCTCTTATTAAAAATATAATAATGAGGATGTAAATATAATAGAAGAGCAAATCAACTACAAATATAATTGACAATTAAAATGTGTTGTGCTAACGACTCGTATATATATATATATATATTAGCCAATATAATATTACATAAATTAAATTTTTTAATAATTTAAATAATTTAATAACAAGATGAAAATTTTTTAAGAATATATAAGAATTAGAAAACTGTACATTTCTCATAATAATGACATGTAAATTTACTGAATGCATGACTATTGGAGGAAACCAATTGAAAGAGAGAGGGAAACAAAGAAAGGATGGAAGTAGAGAGACAAATCTCGAATGAAAAATCGATGGAAAACTAATTCCAGACAGGAGGGCTTGCAATCTGATAGTGGCGATCAATCGATTGAAGTGGCGTTTACAATGGGAAATCAATAAATGTATTCGACGAACATTAGATATGGACGAGTATTTCAGAGAGAATCTCCATATAATAGAACC
This sequence comes from Mycetomoellerius zeteki, assembly GCF_001594055.1. NCBI lineage: Eukaryota > Metazoa > Arthropoda > Insecta > Hymenoptera > Formicidae > Mycetomoellerius > Mycetomoellerius zeteki. The sequence goes on along the minus strand of NW_017257883.1, from coordinate 937,160 downwards.
GGACAATAATACAATGATGTTATTGCATTATTAAAAAAAATATAATATAATAAATTTTAAATTAAATGTATAAAATTTCTGTAAAGAAATTCTATCTATTCTTTATAAAGCTAATGCATGTATCACGAATAGCATTTTAATTAATATCATCATCATTTTAATAAAATTAATATCGCCTTTATAATTTTATATTTCACGTGTTTAGATTAATGAGTATGTTAAAATGTCGAACAAAAAAATTTAAATTAATACCAGTCGAATGTTATTGCATATATTGGCAGAAAGACTATCGAAAATTAATTATTAAATGTAATTAGATTCATGTAAAAAATTATTGTTTAGATTATTCCAGACCAATGACTCAGATACAGCTAAAGATTCCCTTATTTCTGACAGATTTTGAATCAGATTAGTAAAACTTTCATTTGCTATGCACCAATAACTTGAAACTTAGTAAATGCATTGTACTCCGCATTATTTCGTGCGCTCTAATGCATCTTCGCGATGACACCATTTATCGCCTGCTGTTCGCTGAATCTGCATTCCCGGACCAGCTTTCGATTCGTCTCTTCCGTATTCTAAGAACGTTAGTACTTCGATGATGCTTTCAATACTCAAGAGCTTTTTACCTTCTCATCTATCTTTTGCGACGTCCCTAAAAGTTTAACAAGAGATACTACTATTCGGTCCAACGTTTTAATTTATATCGTGAAATCACTGCAGTGCTAACGTTCTCTGTAAAAATAGTGTACGAAGAAATTTGATAACGATCCATATTTTATGATTTTAATATTAAACAGATATATACGTGACTAGAAATAAAATAAAATTAATTCTAAGGAAACATTTCTATAGAATATAATAGAAAGTAATTGTATACAATACATTTATTAAAACGATTCTGAAAGGTCAGATTGCTTGAAATTTTTTATGAGAATTTTTTATGACGAATTGAATAAATATACAAAAGTGAAGCGATATTTATACGAGCAAAATTTACAACATATAAAAAGTAAACGAATATATTTTTATTAACCAATCCTTGTATTAAATATATAAATGTACGATATATGTGAATAACTCTTTCTTTTTTTCGAGGTTGTAATTTTGCAGTAATATTTCGACTTTCGTTGACAAATGGTAAATGTCATTTATTTGATGGCAAATTTTACTTAGAAATCTTCAAGAGACTTACCGCTATAAGATGAATCTATACAAAATAGATTAAATAAAAATTAACAAAATAGCAGTTATTATTACAGTTTTTATTAGCAAACCCAATTTTTCAATCTTTTCATACTAAAAAATTAATATCACAAAATGAAATATTTTGATAGGATTGTCCATGGTTCATTTCATAGTACATGCCTTATTTCTAGTTAAATAAGATTTCTAGTTAAAATTCGCAATAATCGGACTACAGAGCCGAGATGTCACTGTAAAACGACAACCTTAAAAAAGGAACGGAGTATATACTGCACATACACATATATATATATATATATATCGAATATTTATATAAACACTTGTTAATAAAAAATATTTTTTACTCTTTTTATGTTATATAAATATTATTCACAAAACTGTATTTTTCTATATTTATTCACAGTTCGTTATAAAAAAAAAACTCAAAAATTTTGAACAATCTGACACTTCAGTCCTCTTAAAAGGTAAATATTTATGTTATAATAAAATAATAGAAATGTTACACTAAATTAGTTGGTATATACAGCTAATAATAAAATTAAATAAATTCTAAAACAAATATTAAATGATAAAATTTTTAATTTTAGATAGGTGGGCAAATTAAATTGAGAGATTACTGTATTTTCGTTTATACAAAATTGAAATTGAATAATTATAGAAAATAAAGAGAATATCTATATATATAAGAATATTTATATATATAATATGTATTTAATATATTATATTATATTATAATACACATCGTATCATATTATTTAGCTAACATAAATCATAATTTTTCCAATATATTTTCTTCATATTTTCAAATATATTTTTCTTCATATTTCACACGGAAAAAAAATATAAGAAAAGGCAATTGCAATTTGTAGTACAAGATAAGTTTATAGATGAAAACAGGGTTTGACCTGACAGAATATTGATTGCTGTCGCGGCATCGTGCTGCCACGAACTGTTCGTCTGCTAAACTTTATGTACACCGCACCGAATCGATTTTGTAGTCGGTAAAACAGACGATGATTATCTTCAGCAGTGAAGCTGTGATGTTACGGTAAAATTTTCGTGGAAAATTCACCAGTTTCAAAGATTTTCCGCGACGGCACCACCGAGAAAACGGTCCAAGAACACACAAGATATTTCAGTTTTTCCGCATTGCAGGCAACATAAGATATCCCCTGTCAATATAAGATAAAAATATAAGATATATGTCAATATAAGATAAAAAAAATTTCGGTTTATTAGTCGTATAAATCTTATTAATTGAACGTAAGATTCGTTTAACGTTCCAAGTCTTTAAATAGATAACAATCTACCTTTGCAAGAATCTTGTAAAAATCTAATTTGATTTTCGTCTCTATGTAAGAATCTTGTAAAAATATACTTTTGTCTTCATTTCTACGATGAGGCGCCGGTAAAAATATTACAAAAATATCTGAGCCGGGAAAAGATCTAAAGTAAGATTGTTTCGCGGTGAAAAGACGTATAAACAAAATTGTGTATTTTAGACAAACACACATATAGAAATATGCTTATATAAACGTGGCAATTTGGCAGCCAAACGTCGCAATCTCGTTGAGCCTTCGACGACAAATCCGTCTCGTACGTCTAACGATTTGACAATTCAGCGTAAAACGTCTCGTTGAAGAATAACTTTCCTCGCTTCTTTTGCTCACACTGACAACTGCGATCGCAATATTTAGTTATGTCTAGCTTTAAATACTGATACGACTATTGACTCAATTTCGCATGACAACATGGATATTTGCTTCGTCAACGTTAGAAAAATACCTTAAAGAACATTGTAGAAAGCATGCAAGATCTTCGCGAATGAAAGTAGGTCAGAAAGTCCAGCATCTCGTCGTAGGAGTAAGACTCTGCCCGTACATAGTATTCCGCAAGGAGCAAACTATCTTGAAAAGATCAGTAAATCTCAAGACGATTGTCTTAAGCGTTGGCCGAGCTTCTCCCACGTGGTACAACTTGTCAGATTTAGATAGGTAAAGTTTCGCGAAACAAGGAGAAATGGAAAGAGCAGGAGGTAAGAGAACGGCTAGCTTGTAAAGTTTGCCATAAATTAAATTTCAAGACTTTACTATGTTATAAGCGGCATACTCTTTCCTCCCCCCACCCCGAGTTGATCAAAGCAATTAAAGCATCACAACTTGAAACTACAATCGCGTTTTTATTAGCATTATTGGTCTATTCTCTGTAATCAACTACCGTGCTGCAATCAATATTCCATCTTGCTCAAGAAAACTACCAATACAAATTATACTAATGATGACACAACTAAAATCGTTTAACGCGAAGAAATCTGAGAAAATACTAGAAACGGAATTAAATTAATCAAACATCAAGTTGTTTTCATTATCAACGTCACGTTAGTGAGATTACCCACGCAATCAAGAACAGTTACAATATTGCACAATCTCCGTTAATTAATAACACCACGGTGCTGGGTAACCGTGTCGAGCATCGACATTGATAACAAGCATACGCATTACTGCGTTTGTAGACGCATACAAATGCAAGAAAAATCTATATCCATTTAACGAATGTAGAGAGGGAGCAGTTCCAATATTTAAACTGCGGCTCTTTATTGTCGTTTTAATATCAATTTTGCTAAAGTATTTTTTTCCCGAGTATTTGTATCGATTTTCGCAGAATAGTCTGACACATCTATCCGCCGAGCTCTCTTCGTATTTACCAAAGTTCATATCGTGAACAAACATACACGTAGCATTAACGCGGAGGCCGAGAATCAGATGGAACTTACCGCCGATTCGCGATTTCCAGCTCGTCATATGAACGATAATACTCACTGTATACGCAACGAAATGTGTAATTTCACTTGGAAGAACTGGTACATATGCTAGTAATGCCAATGCTATAATCCCGTCATATTGATCTGAAGGTATTTTCTCCTTTTTATTAGCAAATGTTATGTTTCATTTCCGCGACGTATATAGCAGCGACATATACTCCTGATGTTGAATGAAAAACGTAATTTATCTGGAAAGGCTTTGATATGATACAATAAGAAGATACTCTTTATGTTTTACAATAAATTACATTTACACATTATATCATCGCTTGTGACATCTGTCGTTTTAATCAGTCTTGATTCATTTTTTAGAAACGGGGAATTTAAAAAAAATATAGAGTTTAATTAAGACTGATTTAAATTTAGAAACAATAACTGACTTTATTTCGATATATACTGACTTTATTTCGATATGTACTTGTCAATAAATGTTAGTGTGAAAATGAAAGACTTCAGATAGCCTTGAGACAAGTTCTCACTCGGGGAAAGCGATTACGAGTAAAATTTATTGTGCGCAAAGCTTCGCCAATCATCATTTTACATGCGGGTACACTTGAGAACTGTTTGTAAGTATGGTTATATGCAGAACTTAGTGACTAGGGCTAGATCTTAAACAAATCAAGGTCGTCGTAGCGACCCGCAGGGGCGCATTATTATCGATCTCGCGGAAGAATCGTTGAGGAAACAGCGCAAAACGAAACGGCCTGGCGTGAATAAGGATTACATGTCGAAATAATCGATCGTAAAAGCGGAATATTAAATCTTAAAGCTGAAAAGCATTTAAGTTTCTGTCAGCTATACATCAGAACAGTCTGTAAACTGCATGCAAAGTAATCATTTAGGCATTTACGCCTACGATGTTACTATTATCATATCAGTTCCATTATTCATGTTATGTGCATATACATAACAAATGTAACTCAGAAATTTCTTATCAAAAGTAACTCTTTAATGTAAATATCCGAACTTTTTCATCAATCTGCTTGATGTAATAAAATAGAATAAAGCATAATCTTTATATTCAGCTTAGTCAATATTGTACTTCAATTCGAATTGAACGATGTCGTTATAAATATTCTCGTCACGTTGTTTCAACATTACGTGCCTTGATCGCGCGGGGAAGTTCGAAACAAACTTCGAAATTACCTGTTTCTACACCGTGAGCAAGCGTGTAACGTTTCACGTCATCGTTGTTTCTAAATTAACTTTAGCAATACACAACAATTGCAATATATTAACGTCAAACATAAACGAACTTTTACGATAATATAAAAACATCGGACTTTCGATGAGGCCGGGGTTAAACAGATAGAGAATATTTTAAAGTGTCGGAGATTGATTACGAGCTACTCTCTCTCTTTCAGTAATTATCTCTCTCTTCTTCTTCCATGATAAATGCGTAACGTCCTAATTAATGAGAAGTTGATTGGACGCGTCAGATGAGAAACAAAACGTTTCGGAATGGCGTCAAGTGGCTATATTATTAATGATCTACTATGTCTCGCGCATAGCGATAAAACTGACTTTCGTTAAATTATATCGAATTTAATACTGCAATATATTATTACATGGAAGGAATCATTTTGTTAAAGTATATGAAAATTTAACTACAAGACGTTCCAACATGATGAGAAATACTGTAAAAAGTTTTGATATATTACTACATGGAAGAAATCATTTTGCTAAAATGCTTAAAAATTTAATTATAAACGCACGCGTGCATTCAAACATGATGAGAAATACAATTAATAATAGAAATTCAACAGCCTATACCGGTCGAAGCTAGATCTTTTAATGCTTTAAATAATTCAATGTGAATTATATATATACTATATATGTACTTGCATATATAACATATTTGTAGTCCTTCAAACTGCGCGCTGAATTGGTTTTCCGGACTTATAAACGCAATTAAACTATTGAAATAATATCATTATTTAAGAATAGCTTGTCAGTTTAATGTAATTCGTGATATTATTCCAGTAGTTTAATTGCGTTTAAAAGTCCGGAAAACCAATTCGGCGCGCAGTTTGAAGGACTACAAATATGTTATATATGCAAGTACATATATAGTATATATATAATTCACATTGAATTATTTAAAGCATTAAAAGATCTAGCTTCGACCGGTATAGGCTGTTGAATTAATTGTGTTTCTCACATTGTACGGTCTAAAAATAAGATTCTTATTATTTGTGATGAGAAATGTTGCAAAAAGTTTTAATATTCTAATAATCAGCTTAAACATCCTACATGATTATTTTAATAATTTAACAACATTTTCAAATCTATATCTGTGTGACTAAATTTTTAGATATTTTAGCAAAGCCGGCTTTGCCTTGTATTTTATAATGAGACCCGTTTATGGAACTAGCAAATTACAAACGGTATGTAGCGATTTACTTTGTTAAATAACATGATTTAACGGGCCACTGTATGCGAACTTCAATATAGAGTTGTAACCAACTACTCCACAAGCATACGCGTTGCAACATTGATCGATTAATTAGCGTGTAATGCTACACATGCATAGGTACATACAACAGAGAGTAAATACAAAATCAGTAAAATAAGGCAGGTAAACAGTCTCTCATTCCATCATGCTCGCTAATTTATGCTTGCATATATTGCAAATATGCCGCTTGTGCGACCAGCAGGAAATTGTCAAAATTTAAGCATAAAATCGCTTATTCATGTCGCGCGGTCAGCACGTTCTCAAGGAGTTGCAGTATCCATTCCATTTAGATGCAAGTTGGTAATTCCTGTAGAGCTATGTTGTAATGTGGCACGTTGTACATCAAAGGACACGTAATTGATGGGAAATAATTGCTTCCACAGCCGTAGGATATAACTAGACAAGTAACTAACTAGCGACTAAGGTAGCAGGTAAGGTGAATATCGTGTTGCTCTTTAATTAGACATGTTGACACCATTGACATATAATTTTCTTCCTTCTGTAGTATTTTTTAGTGTATTATTGTCTTTGTCTGTCGAAAACACTACCGGAATTCGAGATTAATAGTAACACTATACGACTAGCTGTCGGCAATATATTGCAGTAATATCGCGTATGTGTCATTGTGTCGATCAACAGAGCTTTTTGTACTAGTAAAGATAACTGCAGTAGCTGAGAAATAGTGATACTAGCAAGACAAAAATATCCAAGATGATAAAACAAAATACTACCAATAATAATATAGATAAATTACAATGTATTGAAAGAGCAATGTTGCTGAAGAATTAAAAAATTTAGCTAAATACAGATCTGAAAAATAATTTTACTGGACCATTAAAATAATTAGGTAGGACGACAAAATCGGTTGCTAGAATATCAAAACATTTTGCAGCATTACTCATTATGCTTAAGATTCCTGTAAAATTATTTTGATGATCCAACAAAATTATTTTCAGATCTGTATCTAGTTAAATTTTTAGATTCTTCAGCAAAATTGCTCTTGCAGTGTAGAAAATTTAGATTAAAGAATACAGACCTTTTTATATTATTTTCTTTCTATTTTTTCTATAAAAAATTACGGATAAATTAGTATTATTTCAAGGTTAGAGCATATTTAGTATTTCCTATATCGCATATTGGTGATGAAATTTGAGATCCGTTAGTATTGTTTCGAAATCAATAGCTGTAATAATGGACATCCGGCTGAATGACAATTTGCGAATTAATGGATGTATTCTCAACATTATATATTGATGTAAATATGGATTTCATAATCAGCTTATAAACAGAATCTCTGCGAAAAGCAATTAGTATTGTGAAAGAGTCACGTCTATACGTCAAAATACAGGTTATTCCCTTCAAAACGTTTTAATTTTGTTCCAATATCAAGATATGCTGTATAATATCGTAATTCTCCCATAAACAAGTTTCAATTTATTCCATTTTATATTTTGCGTTCATCTCACGGGCGTAGCAAAAGCTATCCGGGAAAGGCTTTGTTTAACGAGTCAAGGGTCGACGATGCACTTTACGAGTGACGTTAGAAGATCTAAAATGTAGGTAAGAGAAGAGAAAACAGAGCCGTTACTTCAGCTGCGATATGCAAAAAACAAAAGGTTTTTATACAATATGGTGGCTGTATGAGCGATTAAGCTTCAGCTCGTGTTTCTCAAGCACATTTCGACCTCGCATTTTTTAAACGTAATATTGTTCGTATTAAGAAAGTGGTTTAGAATTATTTATATTCCATAATTTATTCTATCGCGTGATGATATCCGTAGGCGAGCGGGTATAAACTGGATGCAGGTGGCGCAGGACAGAGAGGTGTGGAGGAGAATGGAGGAGGCCTACGTCCAGGAGTGAACGGAGAACGACTGAGAAGAAGAAAAAGAATCCTATCGAATATCACAAAGAATATTTCAATACGAAATATTCTATTTTCACGTGTTTTTTTCAAGACCATGCTTTGATGAAATTAATATATGAATAAAAATATCGAATATATATAATATATATGTTATTAATATATTACATTATATATATAGTTTTGTATTTTCAAAAAAATATTATTTATGTAACATTATTGTGAACTATAGAATAAGTTACATCACTGAATAGAGAAATTGAAACATTAAAAAAAACATCAAATATATATTTGAAATAAATAAATTAAATTATTATCTTTAGATATTTTTATGAGTTCATTTAAAATAAAACATATTTTACAGACGGTGATACTTTTTCAATTTTTATAAAAGCTCATAATTCCATACAAAATCTTAACAAAATTTTTAATCAAACATAGGATTTATTTGGACCAGGACAAGCTTCCGCAAAAAATTCACTAATTAATTATTAAACTAAACCATTATTTTATAACATTTCTTTAATAGAGAAAAATAAATAGCAAATAAAGCAAATTTTTTTAGTGCGGGTCTAATTAAAAGAAGTGTGAAAAGTTCGGCAAAAATATTATGCAAAAATTTTTCAATACAACTTTAATGTACAGCACCGAAAAAAATTTAATTTTTTTATGAAAAAAATATCTAGCAGAAGAGGCCGTACATTTAGCAAGTCATATTTGCACTCATGAGTAATTCATGTGTGCATCATATAGATGTATATGCTTTTCGCGCATACATTAAGCCCGATTCAAGCTCGTTATATTCGAACGCGTAAAAATCGAATTGATAAGTCTTTTTACGCTCAAAAATATATCGTTTCATTTCACTAATTTTACTGCGATCTAACTTTCAAATTAAGCTATTCTGTTACAAAAGAATACTACATGCTTGAGCATCTGGAAAGAAAAAAAAGGAGATGAATACGTTGCGTCGAGAAATGTTTACAATGATCAGATGAAGGCAATTTTATTCTGATTGGAGTTCAATTGCTTTAGAATTCGTTCGAAATTTCTCGAGTAGAACGGGAAAGATTTTCAAGTTATTCGCCGCATTCCCAGGCCGACATTTCCAGGTTGAAAGCATCGTAGATGTGTAATCTATTTTCGAACATACGTCCCAGTTGAACGATGCCCAGTAAACGTTTGCATACTGGCCGACAAACACATGTTTGTACTTGGAATGTGACGCGACATAATTACTGTGACTTGCCAGAGTGTGGTTGAGACGGACGTTGTAAATCGGGAAAGAATAACTGCGGTCACTATTTATTCTTGAGCAATAATAATTTTAAATATAATAAAACAACAAAGAGAGAGAGAGAGGGAGAGAGAGAAAAGATGAGTAATTTATACTTTTAAGCAGAGTTGGAAAGTAACAATTAAGTTACTTTTTTATAATGTTAAAGTGTGTGTAAGTTAGATTTTAATATTATATTATTCAATAATGAATATTAATTATAATCACCAACGTTAAAACTTAAAACTCTTAGTTAGTCTCCATATAGCAAAGTTTTCTTTATATTAAAAGCTTATGCAATAAATCTTCTATAATTTAATATTTTTATTTTTTAATGTACGATTAGGAATTTAGATTGTAATTCACAAACGCAAATTTTATTAAAAACTTTTACTAAGCATTGTTTTTAAACATTAATGTCATTATTAAGAATGCATTCCAATTTACTGCCAATTTAAAAATTTATGGTTCACGTTACATATATACTATAGAGTTTCAGCATTGGCAGAGACTGTCGGAATACAGCCTACGATATAAAGTACAAAATATTTTTTTAAATATTAAATTTCTATTAAAATAAAATATTTCTTTCCAATAAAAAAATAACGTGAATAGACATAAATAGTAAAAAAATATTAAATACATATAAAAATAATAGAGAATTAATAATAAAAGTAACGGCTGAATTCCGTTTTTCGTTACCGTTACAGACAGAGAAAAGTAACGATTGTTACCGAAAAAAAGAACAATGGCATAACAAGTAATGTGTTATTTTCCAACTCTGTTTTTCACATAACAATTACACTCTTTACTTCTTTAAGTATATTCACTTAGATATTTGCACTGCATCGACGTATTTCTAGGAAGTAAAAGAGATTGTAACGAAAAGCAATATTTGATGAATTTCGCAGAAATTAAGCATCTTCAGCTTTATGCGCCAAAAATAAGCAAAGATGATGCTATGAGAGGTGCTTTCAAGAAAATGAGAGAAGACTGTTTCTTTGAATAAAGCAAGGTAAGTATTACAAAGCGAACAAAGCGTAATATTCTGCATTATTCAGAGCTAATTATTTTCATAAAATAATCAGCTCCTATATTCAAGTCGATAACACTTGTATCATTAACGTTTGATAATATCTGATCATTTTTACTTTGTATTTCTGAAATATTAAATGACACATCTTTATTTTAAAAGAATGTCATTGCTATATTTAAATAATATAATTTTCTAAATCAAAGGTAATGCAAACGTAGTATGCGCCTATAGAAATGTCTGTTCAATCGTATCGTTATGTAATTGATATCATCACAGCGTAGTAATGCACAACATTAAACGCGCTATATGCGTATTAATCGTGAAACACGTATTTATGTATGTCGCATATCCCCCGGGCTTTACGAACAAGGCAGAATATTCTAATATAACGTAAAATACCATATACGAACACCATATTGTTCGTACTCCGATCAAACAGCATCCAATTAATTCTAAACATGCCTGAAACGAGCACGATTCGCATCACAAAGGAATGTTGGTCTGTGGTTTAAACGCTTCTCTCTACTTACAAGTGACAAGAACAATTACATTTGATTTGCGTTAGTGCAACGCGGACTCTCTATCGGAAAGTTTTATAAGAATATTGCTTCTTTACAGAGAACTAAAAAGTAACAATGAAATATTTCTCTTTTTCTTTTCTTCTTTTTGAGAAGATATCGAGATAATTAATTTTGCTGCTCTTAATTAAATATATAAAACATTTAAAAATTTGTACTGTCGTAATTTTCTTTTTAAATACAGAAAGAAATTTTTAAATATAGAAATTAATTTTTCTTAAATATAGAATTTTGAATATAATCTCGAGAAAAAAATTTTAAATTTTCTATTGTTTTCACATTTCATATCAATAAATAATTTATTTAACAATTAAAAAAACTTCTACTAAAACTAGAAATGAATAGTAGCTGTATGAGTTTTAAATCAAAAGCTTTATGTTTGATTCACATGCAATTGATGAGAAATCAGAACGATAATATCATTGCAACATCAACGTGAGCAATCACATAGCGCATGTTTCATGTATAATTTCATGTTTACTTCGTAGCAAATCTAATTCGTCATAATGATATACTCATTCATATTATAATAATTGGCATCCCGATGGATTTTAGCGCTATACACATAATATTAGATTTTCCTAGAGATGTATCCATTAAAATCGAATCGTTGTAATTGCATAAACAAATGTTATCTCTGGTTTTGTTATCAAATCTCGTATTTATATCATCTAACCTGTTCGTTGTTTAACTGTTCGCAAATTTACTCAATAAATTTCCATCGATTTCTATCAATTCCATTATTTTTTTTACAAACCGGCACATCGGGAAAGGTTAACATGGCGAATGATCGCCTCGGGCGGTTCTACTTCGAAAACACGGACACAATGGCAGGGCAGGAAATTCGATCATTCAACTACTCACTCTAAAAAGACCTCGGATTCGCTTCGGGGCAACACCAACCTCGGCAATACGATGGCCTTTTTGCGCCGGCTCTTAAGCGTCTGCGTGGAGAATTGGAACTCCGATGTCTGTAACGTTTGTAGGGGCGAATGCGGACTCAAAATCGTGATCTTGCGGTCGCTACCACCTGGACTGGTGAGAGAGAACACACTGGTCGGCGGTGGCAGACTGAGGTGCTGCGGTATTTTTCTTTCCAATCCGGTGTTGGCGAAAAGGCCGCGTCTGACCTCTGCATTCATGCTCTCTTCTCGATGAAGATTCTCACTGCTCTTCGACTCGACCGTCACTATCCTGCGCACGTCTCTCGTAGACGATGTCAGGAAACTTCTGTAGTGAGTCTTGGAAGAGCCTACATGCGTCTCCGAGGACGAGGACAGCGACTCCATCGACTTGGAGTCTTCGCTGTAACGATCGTCGGCACTAAGAAAGTTTTTCGACGATCGCAGGCTCTCCATCGATCTGGCGGTCACCTGGCTGACGCCACCTGTTGTTAACAAATGTTGTTGTTGCTGACGTTGCTGTAGCCTTGAGATGCTCTTCACTTCGGGTTCGTATTCCTCCTGGCTAGAGCTGGATTGCGGACTGCGATTCGTCACCATAAAAAGGCCCAGTCGCGAGCTATCGCTCACACGTAGGGATGACATCGTCGTTCTTTTACTACGTAGAGATTCAGCATCATCAGGAATGTCTAGGGAATAACGACACTTCTCATATAATTTGCGTGTCTTAACAGATTGTGACGCGTCCTCATCTTTCGGTAGATTTTCTACTTCGTTTTCAGATGCGCATTCCATCGTGTCGGAATCCGACTCCTGAGCTCGCAAAATATGCTGACTGATCTTCGAGGTAAATTTTGAGGTGGAAGTAGTAACTTTTGTGGAGAGCTGGTTTACCAACGTAACTGCTTCACGTAAGTCCTCAGTATCATCCTCGTCCATCTTTGCAGAGTCGCTAAATTATTCAAGAAACACTTACAAAAATTGCTGCAGTAAAAAATAAGAAACGAAGCCTTTTTTCCGATAATGTTATATCGCAAGGTTGTCAGAAGATTATTGCAAGTGGTTTAATTCGTCAAAAAATTAAACTCGTCGAAATTATCAAATTTTCAAACAGGACACATTCATGATTCCACGTGGATTTCTTCGTCATCAGATCGGAATGTACTGACCTCGACACTTCTTTTCTTTCGATTGCACCATGTATTCCATCCACGCGATCTTGTCGTTTAAGAGCCAACAAGCTGAAAATCAATGACATCTTTCAACATTTTGGAAATTTTCTTTAGTTGGAGCACTTGGGGCCAGTTTCGACGTTGTTATTTTTTGCATTTTGCCTCTTTCATCAACCTCTCTGATAATTTTTAATAATAACATAAAATTTGTAAGTGATTATAAATCAATATTTTTATTATTCAGTCTATTGCATATTTTATTGTTAAACTTCGTTTTTACGTCAATGCTGTAACAGATAATATTTTAAATATTAAATTAACAAATATGTTCCCAATGTTAAATATAAATTGGAGGTCAAAGTTTGATAACCGAATCGCAAAGATGAAAGCGTCTAAAAGAAAATTGAACATCGACAGTTTAAAAAAATATTTACTGTATGTAAATTTGTCATTGATGCCTTTGTACAATAGCGAGTATTTTTTTTCAATCACAAACAAGTTAATCGAAATTAAAATTCAGTTATTTTTATGTCGCATATTCAATCGAAATTACATAATCGAATCTATTTGTTTTGTAAATTTCATATTTTGAGAATACCGTAGTTTTATACTTTCAAGAGATTCAAAAACATTTACATATTTTATTTATTCTTTCACGGATAAAGAAAATAATTGATATTTACATACCAAAAGATTATAACGGCAATTTAACTTCCTACGAAGTGCGAGAAAATTAAATCAACTTTATTTGTATTCAGCATGAATAATAAATTTTGTGATTATATATATGTACTTTCGTAATTTGATTCATGACTTAAACTGAACTATTCTTCTGACGACAAATATTTGTAGAACATATGTGCAAAAAAAGTAAGAACAAAAAGAAGCATCGAGTAAATTTAACATGAGTTTCTGTTGCAATGATAAATATTTTTATTTACGCGTAGATTCAATTTTTAGCGACTTGTCTAATCGAGTAAACTGAACTATTCTTCTGACGACAAATATTTGTAGAACATGTGTGCAAAAAAAGTAAGAGCAAAAAGAAACATTGAGTAAATTTAATTTGAATTTCTATTGTAATGATGAATATTTTTAATTGAACGTAGATTCAATTTTTAGTGATTTGCCTAAGCGGGTTGTGTTGTGTGTGTGTGTTGATCATTGATTTTTTTATAAATCCAATTAACGGGAACGATTGTGACCCGATTGTAATTAAATCGCTTGCTATCGACATTCCCCTCCCCCCTTCTCTCTCTTTTTCTCTCTTTCTGTCTTTTTCCGTTTCTGAGACATTTCTCTGAAATAAGATCATTTAGAGCTTCCATAAGAGTTACTATGTCTACCACGAATTTCACGAATTAAAGCAAAGATGTGCGCAAAGATATAACTTCCTGGATTTGAAAGCTTCGCTTTCAAGTAACATGCAATTGACGCGCGAACAAGAATTCGATACAAGCTCGCAACAATGGCCATCGGTAGAGACAATACGTACAATAGGCACATCGCGGTAGAGTCATTCAATTGCATCTCGCTTTAGTCCTAGAACGCCCGCCTGGCTTCAGTAGTTATACTGTATAAATTAGAAACGGTTGAACACTAAAGCTAGCTAATTTGTGTACCTAGAACTTGCAGTAATTACAGTAGGAGAACCTTCTGAGTCAGAAAAGATATAGACAATATCTCGCATCTTTATTTTCAGCGGTATTTATCGTAAAAAATATCGTATGTTTCTACGTTAAGAATTTCCTTGTTTCTTTAAAAACAAAAATTTTCTACGTAGAGGCATTTTTAGCAATTTTCATGTTGCATAGTCCCAAAAGCAAATAACGTGCGCGTTCCAAGCATTACTCACATAAACAAAGTAATTGACGGTATTAAGGGTCGGCAGTTGTTGCGGCATGCAAATCGCATTAATTAATACATATGGAAGCGCGCATAAATTATTTCAACCAGTCATAAACGTAATAACGCTATAATCGAGATGACTATTACATAACGTAGTCTAATATTAATAA
Source organism: Mycetomoellerius zeteki (assembly GCF_001594055.1). NCBI lineage: Eukaryota > Metazoa > Arthropoda > Insecta > Hymenoptera > Formicidae > Mycetomoellerius > Mycetomoellerius zeteki. The sequence goes on along the minus strand of NW_017257883.1, from coordinate 921,832 downwards.
ATTTATATTCCATACATTTGTCGTGTTAATTATGCAGTTTACTTGGGATAATGAGTAATATTAAGCAAATTGAATCACGTTACATCAATGAATGCGAATTTAACAATAAACTTGATAAATGTTGAATGGGTATTGAATGTGACGATCTTTGTTGTGATTGTCACGTACTGTAGCAATAATAGTTTGACGAGCAATTTGAAATCTTCGAAACAACTTCTGTGCTGATTAAATCGCGCCGGAAGTCAATCAGATGGCGATTCTCAAACGAACTTTCTGCTAAAGATTAAAGATTAGTGTAGGATGTCATGGTACGCAATGAACAAAACTGCTGAAATATTATAAATTATTATATAATAAAAATAGTAAATTATAAAAAAAACAATAATATAATGTACGGATAATGAGAGCGTTACACAGCGCGGTAATTGGTGCGCAATTTATGCAATAATCTAATAATATTCACATAATATATATATTAAAAATGTACAGTGACTGTCGATACCAGCTTATTTGGACGTTTCGGTTTCTTTTGAATCGTAATAAATTATAAAAATCGCGTAAATTATCGCATTACATTAAATTTATTTTTCTTTTAATTAAAACAATTTTTTTACCGAATATCAAATTTAAGTTCTGCTTGTGATATCTTTATAGCAAGTTTTTTTACATCATTTCATCGATTTGTACACCGTAACGACATTAATCAATCCATAATTTGTTTACAGAGACAGCAATTTACAATGCATTAAAAATTGCTTGCTTTAGTTATACTGATATATTGCACGCTGCTGCCGTTTCTATCAAAAGGCCGGTTTGTAAATAGATGCCAAGAAATTTTGCCAAATATTTGCGAAACTTCTAGTCATCTATATCAAAATACGACAGGTAAAAACATCTTTCGTTAATTTAACGTCTAAAAGCGCGCTCAACTGCCGCTCAACATTTAATATTTCATAGTACGTGACGAAAATATCGATATCAAACTTTCAGCGCGTAGGTACTTGAACTTTTTCAGCTTTGAAAAGGAAAAAATCGTTTCCTTATTGCAATCATATATTTTTAAGAATTATAAGCTAAATCCGTTAAACATTAAACGTTTAATTGTTTTTTAAGACCTCAAGTATTTTATGTTATGTCCTCGCATTTTAATATTAAAATTTTAAAACTTTAGCTTTGATTAGCTTTAGTTTCAACTTCTACAAAATTTCAGTGTTTTTCTTATCTGTGAGTTTGACATATAGCACGGATATCTAACCTTTTAAAGGACATTAACACGACGCCGTTTTGATGGAAAAAGAGTTTTCGCAATCAGACTTCGTATCGTAAAAGCACTATTTCTTCGAAATGATCTTTTATTTTAAACTATTAAGGACGCCCACGTTGAAATCATTCGAGCATATCTACGCTGCGGATTACGTAGCGGATTGCACGCGAGGCTTTACTAGCATTTTCCTTATCGATCGCGCTCTTGCAATGCATAGGGAGCTTCTACGAAATCATCGCAATGGAAATCTGCACAATACAATTTGTTCTCGGAATATATGCTTATTGTTATTGCAATAAAATTCGAAAATCGGAATCGCTGCACTATCTTTGTACTATTAAGATATATTGCACTTCGTATATCAACATAATTACATTGGATATTGTGAGTGTCAAACTCATCGATTACTTGTATGTTCGTTACGAATATTAATAACATACACAGGCTCTCTCTTACAAAAAAAAACATTTTTTTTTACCCAGAAATGGCAGTATGTAATCCTGAAGGTTTTTGACATGCTAAAACCAAATTCATAGTCAAAATTGTTTCATCATGTCAGGTTTCCGAGATATTCTAATCCGAATGTGCCAAAAAAGCCTATTTCGGGCATTTTTCGATTAAAATATCTCGTAAAATATGTAATGTATTTAAAAAAATGATATTTCGGCAGCAACAAATTAGCAACAAATTAGCAACAAAATCCTACGTTATTTCTGCGTAGATTGACTTTGTTGTAGGTATTGTTCCGCTAACTGAATCTTCCTTTAGCAAAACATCATTTTTTAAATAAACCGACAGAGCAACAAATTTTTTTCTTTGGCAACTTTTTAGCAACAAATGGGCAACAAATAAAAATGTTAGTTAGAATCGATTCCGCTCACTTTGTTCCGCTAACTTATAAGACGTCAATGATGGTCAATATGAATAATTATAATTATTCATATTGAATGTAGTCAATATTTAGTGAATGTGTGCAAAGTTGGCGTGTACATTGATTGTATATATATAATCATAGGTGATTTTCGTAGATTTTTTCATGCCAAATTCGAATCCGTAACCAAAATTGCATCAGATTTACAAGATATTTTAATCGAAAAATGCTCGAAATAAATCTTTTTGGCACTTTTAGATTAAATATCTCGGAAACCTAACGTGATGGAGCAATTTGGCTATGGATTTGGTCTTAGCATGCCCAAATCCTTCGGGATTACATAGGTACTGCCGTTTCTGGGTCAAAATTCATACCGGCCTGTGTAATTAATTAACCTAGCAAAGATTATAATTAATCACATATCTATACTCAAAGAAAAAATATAGGACCATTTTAATTTATCCAGTCGATTTTCTCAAAATTTGTAAATTTAAGGCAAAAATGTTTCAGACAAAAGTTTTATAGTTTCAAGGGAGAAAGAAGTTGATCTTAATTAACCTTGAGAAGATGTCCTTAAGATCAGGTCAAGGTTACCTAAAATTTTTTAAATGGAACTTTTCATTTTTTATTACATATTCTTATAGCTGACTTCAAAATCTTTTCGAAACACTATAATAATGTATATGCCATTCACTATACATATACTGTCATTCTATGCAAATTATTGTTTGGAAAACGCTAAAATCTTACGATTATAATTATCTAATTGATTAGTTAATTTATATTATGAATTAACAAATATTATATGTAATAGAATATGTACATATTATAATATATAATTATGTGTAACAAAATACCTTATAATTATTTAACATCAATAAATAAATTAATTAATTACATAATTATAATCGTATTGGCGTTTTCCAAACAATATGAAAAAAGGTTAAAAATGTTGCACAGTGTAATTGCATTAATGCATTAATATTGATGGATTAAGCAATTGCAAATGGTACATAGCACATACATTTATTTTACAATCAATGAAAAGAAATACATTCTTTAAAGTAAAGTTTAAAGTAAATCATTATATAAGCTGCAGCCTCTTTCTATAATCAGAACACGTACTACAATCAGCTGTAATTGTTTCATCCCGAAAATAGGTCGTATCAAATTCAACGAACTAATAGGTCGTAGAAATTTCTGGAGACACAGTAACCTTATTCCCGGGCTTAAATGAATAGCCGACCTGGCGATTCCACGACGGGTAGTCACGATTTGTTGATGACCACCGGCGCGAAATCGTTCACAGTTTCACCACCCACGCGAGACATAGGGCAAGGCTACATTACACTTTATTGGTACGACCCCAGTGAAACACGCCACTTCCGGTTAGATCCGTTTACCGGGCTCTATATAGTCTCATCGATTCCGGCAATACACCAGCTGGTTGCATCCAGATTAGAGGAAATGTTAGGTTCTAGGTCAAACGGACTAGATTCGTCCTTTCATCTGGATTCATCATGATGACACGCGATTTGATCATTTCGGGGTTGAGCGATAAACCATAGGATACTTCATCTCGATTGTATCTCTAATAAAAATTTAGGACTGATGCAAGTGCACGTTCGTTCCGTAAATATTATACCAGACGAGATAGAAACGAGAAATCAAACTTTCTCTTTGCAAGTAGCTTTTTCAAATTATATAAGAGAAATTATATATTTTCCACTTTATCTGCAATCTCTATATTACTTTTAAAGTATTCAAATAACGTGCATCCTTCTCCTATAAGAATATTTTACATAAATATTCCATGAGTAGGAAAACAATTTGTAGTAAAAAAACGTCCTCTTGAAGAATTTATTAGCGATATGAATTTAATTTAAGGACTTACACCATCTGTGTATTTTTTGTGGCGCTCGTTAAAACAGAATTCTAAGATCTGCGGATTAATTCAACTTGTATGCATAGTAACAACTCGAAAATATCGAAGCCGTTAAAAACTTCGCTACGATACAAATCCACAAACGAGAAGTTTCACATGTATATAATTTATAAAATGGAACATCTATCTCTCTGCGAACGGCATGACGAATGTTTAATGTCGTTTCATATTGATAGCAACGGAAATGCTCGAGAGTTGAAATTCAAATTTCTTATATACGGATAGATTGAAGATTTTATTCCGCCATTTTAGAAAGAGTTCAGAACGATGTACAAACCAATATAAATCAAATAAAAAAATTATTCAGAAAATGAGAAGAATCTGAAGGAATTTATTGTTCTATCAAAATGGTAATATTTTTATATATTGTAATACTGCTCCGATAAACATAAACAAACATGAGTGCAAAGATATTGTATACAAAAGAGCAAACGTTAAAATGCTATTTAACACTGATAAAAATTCCGTCCTCAATAAAATCGATTGGCTATTCTCGCCAATGCCGACGTATTATTGAAAGTTGAAACTGCAATGTTGATTGTTTAGTAGGTTCTTCACTGAGAGAAATGTGTATTTGTATCTGTTTATAATATCCCGATGGAACCAACAGTGTGTAACAGTTACAATTCTCGTATTGCGTATGTTTATTTACACGTATGATTTCAATTTTTCATAAAATCCTGCGGGATGAAATATGCTATCGCATGCATGACAAATGCATGATGAAATCGCGACATCGCGTTTATAACCGTTTGTCTTCGTAAAAGATCAAGGGGGGAAAGTGCTCCAAAGTGTCATGCGAAAATCGACAATTGCATAAAAGCGTACTACGGTTGCTTTCGTAACCTGCATCGCGGCAATGTTCCACTAATTAAACGCACGATGCGTTGCGCTTGCGTTATGCAACAAACCTGCACACATCTCTCTCATAACTTCAATCTAAAATTACACGCTAAACCATGTTAGAAGGTTTCGTGTACAATCAGGAGCAGCCGATACGAGTGAAATCAAGCGAAAACAAAAGCTTGCATTGTTCTGCAACGCGTTTATCGCTTATATAGATTTTTTCCATTCTATTCGTAAATATGCTGGCACAGCTACTTCATCGGATCAGCATAATTTAATTAATTTTTAATAATTAATAATGTTTTTCGATTCTCTTTATAACATCACATGCACCGTTATAATATAATATAAAAAGATTTTATAATGCAGTAATGTAAAAAGATTTTATAATGCTGTAAAACAAAAACATTGTATTATTTATCTCGTAATTCTGCAACGTGTTTATCACGTATATAAAAATATTCTTCTTTCGTAAATGTACTGGAGAGTTATCGCCGGAGCTGCAGAATTCAGTAAATTCTTAATAATTAATAATGCTCTTATAGATTCCCTCTAATGCATCTTTATAATCGTTAATATAAAAAAGCATTTTCTATAATACAGCTTCTACAAGTAATCATAGAAACATTATATTGTTTATTCTTTTCATAATTATTAACAAGATAACTTATTCAATATACGATTTTAGAGTTAACTGCGATCATTCAGCCTTAACTTTGCCCCGTAGTTTGTACGCGGACGATGAGAGGAAAATTAACCGGTCTCTCAACTTTAGTTTCTGTTATTAAGCAAAGTTGAAAATGGCAACTTTATTTTTAATTCTTCTGATTTATTATGACAAATTCATAATAAATATACGCAATCCTGCGTCGGTGGACTTTTTGAATAAAACAATTCTTAAGGTAACTCCGGTATATACGCCGCACCTATCAAAAACTTAATTTATTAAGTATTATTTACTATGTTTATAGTAAACGAACTATATCAGTAAAAACTTTGTACTGTCTACTACTATGAAAAAAATATTAGAAATCCGAAATATTTATTTTTCATATTAAAAAATAAACTTTTTGAAACCTTGTATTTTTGCCGCGTATCTCATAGGGGTGGGATATATGGTTACTCATAGGGGGAAAAGGGGTACGTACGGCTCATGAAAAATTTACAAATAATGCAAACATGCTTAATAATACAAACATGCTTTACTATTCCACTACACGTATGTATCACGAAATAACCATTAAGTCTTTTATACGTCCTACATTAATCATTTTATGAAGATTACAATTTATGATGGCGTTACTTATTATAGTGACAAATCGATTCAATTCACAATAAATTCATTAATATTAACAGTAAGAAGCTGAAATCATAATACAATACTAATATAACATAAAGGCATGTAACAGAGTAGTTACGGGAAAATTATCTCCACTCCTTCTATTTTTTCTGACTTCTGCGGCGTAAATCCCAGTGCGGCGTATTTGCCGGAGTTACCCTAATCTTTTTATTTCGCTTGCCAGTCGATATTTAATTGGATTTCGATATCGAATAGCTTGTACTGATAATAATGTACGCACGAGCTCTTAACAGCATCTGTGTTAATTGCGGATTATTTAATGGATTCACAAGAACTATTCGCATACTGTTATATTATACCGCGTGTGTGAAATTATGCTTACGAGTGGCGCTGGAAGCTGACAACGCCGACAACGCTCGAGGACACGACGTCACTTATGAAAATGGTACGTGAAACTCGACACAATACTTGCATACCTAGAAAAAACTGGAATGAACTTGTTTATCGCGTATGACACAGCGCACGTAAATGAAATTTCAATCGAACTGGACTCGTCGCATCGCGATATAAGAAATCATAGGCTACGTTTACACCGTGCATTTAGGCCACGGCCTATACAATAGATGTCCTTGTTTATCCTGTAAGTTAAACAAAGACATCTATTGTATAGGTCGCGGACTAAGCGCACGGTGTAAACGTAGCCATTCGCCTACGGCACGTTGGTCTCGCCAGTAACTATGCGGGGTGATTCATGATCGTTTTCGGGCTTCGCTCGAAATAAAATAAGTGAGCCTCGCGTTTTTGCCAGAAATAGATCGCAGCGAACGACGGACCTCTGAGTGCGGGCAAATACCTTCTGATTTAAACCGATGAGTGTTGCTACTCATAACATCTGACAGACTCGCTTAAAATCTCCTCGATAATTGCAGCATGCTATCGGTAAACGATCCTACTGATATCATCTCCCATTTTCAGCGTAAGTGGTGCGTATATACATTTCACTTTTTTTTTATATATAAATCCAGCTTTTATTTCTCATATTTCGTATCGAGAAACGTGCGCTATAAGATATCTTATATTCGTAGCGTGATAAACAAGTTCATTCCAGTTTTTTCTAGAAATGCAAGCATTGTGTCGAGTTTCACGTATTATTTTCATAATTGACGTCGTGTCCTCGAGCATTGTCCATTAAAAATTAAAATATATAAATCCTCTTAAAAAATTATGTGCATAGAAAATCGTTTTAAATATTCTCGTAATTATAAAAAATGTTACACAATTTGCATGATATATTTATACAAGTGATTCAGAGAAAACTGCAGCATCCGAAAAATAACCTTTTACTTTGCTATCTCCATAAAAATCAGTACTAGCGATATACCAGAAACCGATGTACTAATTTAAATTTAATATTTAAATTAATGATAACATCACGACGAATAGAAAAATCAAGATTTCATTCCGTGAAATTTCCCTGACTCTTCTTCAGTTTTTGAATGCAAAGCAACTGGTCGTGAAGTGGCTCAATTTGAAACGAAGCGAAAAATTGCGTTCCAAGTTATGGGTACTCATCGTTTACCCTTTGCCGGTGTTTTTCACTGAACATAAAATATCTTCTAACTTAATTACAAATAATGAGACAGTACGGAGATTTATACGTTGGCGTTGTCGCGAACGAAACAAACTTTAGAGCAATAAAACGCGAACGTTAAAAGAACTTGGACTCTAATTTAATTAACTCATAATGAGATAACTGCGCATAAATTATGTTAACGTCTAAGGTAGCCTGAGATAATTACAACTAATTTTCGACGCTTGAAATTATATCGGCACCTACCTAGTTTAGCTACAACCTTTTAATATTGGGTATAGTTTCATGTGAATAACATAAAGGAGAAATAATTATGAAAGTTTCATCTATGCTACCTATCTTGTATTTTACATCAGAATTAATGAACAAGTCTCAACTTGCTTCGTTACGGCGACTTCTTTCGAAATAATTTACTCATAAAGAGGAAAACGCAGCAAGTTGCACAGTAAGGCACTCGTACGTGAAATGTAAGAGAAATCACAACTATATAGAGAAAGTTTTCTCTCAGCATCGGAACACAATGCAAAAAATCTCAAGATTCAAGTAACCAGCACCCTCCTAAGCCTTCTTTCCGCGAGAAACGGATATTTTTTTCCGATCACAAATGGAAATAGAAAAAGAATAATAAAATTTGCTCGAAAAAAATAAAAAGAAATAAAACAGAATTCAAACATAAATGCAGAAGCATCACATGGGATTACCTTATATCCTCACGCGATAGCTATTGATACTAGAAAGTGAAAAAAAGGTGGAAATTTCTTGAGGGTAATTCCACTCGTTCGTTCAAGTAACGGTCCACCCTCTCAAAGGATAACTTTATTCAGGAAATGTGCAGCTGCTGTAGAAAAAAAAATAAAGAGACTTCGAACATGACGCAAATAATAAATTTTCAAACGAAATAATCTTCTTTCTTTCGTTATCTAATAACACCTTTTCTAACTTTATATATCCCTATTTGTCCCTCTTTTTTCTTACTTTCTCTTCTAACTTTTCTCGCGATAACTTTTCCTTTTGATTCTATAACATTAGTGATATCCAATGTATATAACTGTGATGATATTTTATACCACATTAATTAATTGGATGAGACACAGTCTATAGCAGCTGGCAGCGACAAGCTGTATGTGTTTCAATTGGTTTTAATATGCCAACGGCATGTTTTAGCCCCATAAATTTTCAACATTATTAAATGATCTATATTTAGTTAAAAAGAGAATAATTTTCAGTTCATTTCAGAATGCGAAAAATTCACTCGCATCTTTGAAACAGAATAATCTATAAACTAATTTATAGCCTAGAAACCTCTCACGCTCTAAGCTTGAAGCAAGATGCATCGTTTCCGTGCACGCGTCAGACACATTTTTCTCCGAAACTTCAGCGATATTTTATCTAATTTTCAGTGCATTCATATTTTCAATACATTCATACTTTCAACGAAATCTCGAGTACGTTCTCGAAGACGATTAATCGCGATCCTCCAAACGCATATTAAACATACCTTAGATTTCTCTGGAAAGTGGATCGAGAAAATTTGACTCGGACTGCCTTAAATCACGCACTCAAGTACCATAATAAATCGTACGTAAAAGAATGATTGTTATGATCTTCATTAACGACCGAGAACCCGAGTGTAAAAGGGTCTCAGAAAAAATATGTGTACGTCCGATAAACTTTAGAAGAACTCAACTTGGATGGGTGAATGAGTCTCAAATGAAAAACAAGTGTCTGTAATTGTCGCTTTAATGTCATTCTGAGAAGATCTCTTCTTCTCAAATAATCATTTGCAACGACGTGTCATGCGTGGAAAACGTTTTGTGCATTCAGAAACAGCTGTTTTGCTGTTCCTTTCTGTATTATAAATAAGCGTACTTAAAATGGATCAGACACTCAAGAAAGTATAGTTCTTCGGGGACTGCATCGGTTTCAATGATATTTCAAATTTTGGCGTGCAGCCAACAATGTATACTCTCAATGAGACCAGCATCAGGGTGCGAAGGAAGGGAAAAAAGGGAAATCTAGTGAGAGAGAGGCAAGATAAAAGTTAGACTTCCGAATAATGCTGTTTCTGGGTTGGAATTTGAAATTCATGTCATAAGGCCACACGAACCGCGTGTAAAGAAAAATATGCTGCAACGTTTGTTCCACGAATTATTCACCTTTGTGAGAGACGCATGCAACGCAGAAGACGTCGAGTAATGGCATAAATTATTTTGAAGAACTTAAAGGCTTACTTCAGAAAGAACGTGCGTAACTATTTCTAAAGTGTTTTCTTATTTTAAGAAAACATAGGAAAGTATATTGAACGTGATGTATAAACAGATAAAATCTTCTAAATGTAAAAAAATATTAGAAAAAGAATTATTAGAGAAACAATTTTCTGGAATGATGAAGATTAAATGTGAATATCATATGACTCTTGCTTAACACCTATCCTGTGCGTCAAACACGAAATAAAGGTAGATGGACTTAAGTAATTGGAGCAGCTCGTATGTCACGTCGGAAGTTGAGTATCGTTGACCTCGTCGGCTCCTAATAGAAAATCCGACGGCGCTGTCGTCCCTGTATAAATCGTCCATTTACCTCAGCCAACCAAGTGGATGATGGCCACTACAGGCTTCCGTCACAAAATAAATCATGGTAATCACGATTATCGCCATCGAATCACCAGGTAAATCTTTGCACGATACAGTTAAGCAGAACGGCAAGCATTAAATACATTTGAATGACATGAATACGTATGTCTTTTCGCTTTTTTCCCAGGCAAATCATTTATTAGACAGAAAATTATGGTATACTTTTTAGAGAAAATTAGTATTTTTGATAACCAAATTTCTATATCAATACCATAATTTTATTTAATTAGATATTAATTAAAGTGTAAAGATGTACCTTCTTTAATTTAATGCAATTTTTTAATTATTTAGGTATATAAACATTTTTTAAAACTAAATCTGTGACAATGAGTACTTAATTAAATTATTTAATGATAACAAATTTTTAAAATTATTTAAATACATATAAATGTTTCTCAGCCTTTTTAAAACAAAATCTGAGCACTTAATTAAATAATAATAATATAAATAATAACAAATCTTTTTATTTTAATAAATTTCATATAATAAATAATAAGTATTCTGTATCCAATAAATCAATATAAGTATAATAATATTAAGATTTGAACAATATTTAAAAGAGGTCAAACAGAATTTATTAACGGCATAAGCAAGACACGTTAATACTAAAATGGAGTCTTCGTTGAGTTTCGCGTTAATTAGAAGCGGAAATAATTGTAATAAAAGCACCACAAAATGTATTTTGAATGAATTCATGTAATTCATGTAATGCACGTTTCGTTCCGCGATAATTATTCATTTTTATCTAATTGTGGCAGAAAAGAAAATAATTATGCTTATTCAAAAATTCCTTTCTACATATATCTCTCTCTCGTGCACTATATTTATAAATTAAATACAATGCGAAAAATATTTCAATTTCGATGTGATTGTACAAATTATGGGCAACGTTTGGATAATACAATATTATTTAGCGACTAAACGACGAACGCTTGGTCCAAATAATTTCAGAATTATTCGTCTCAAACGTATCATTCGTCTCGTTAAGTGAAATAATCGATATAATTGGAACACGTATGTAGAACATAATAATAGTGTGAACCGCATTTATCCACGAAAATGATGAAAGGATGGCAGGGGACTGTATAGCCCGAGTCGACCAAACGCATGTGCATCCGACATTCATTGTCGTTAACATAACATTGTCTTTAGTCGGCATGTTAATTAATCCTCCATTGTAACGTAGAACATAGTCAATATTTGATTACGCGAAACGCCTAATCCACATTCTGCTCAGTCGTGTTAGCAATAAGTTAACAGCAGATTAAATTTTGACGCGCAGACTTACAGTGCATCAGATTTACATATGTCTGACTTAAATATAACTTTAATATTTTCGCGAAAGCTTAAACATACTTTTCGTCGCGGATACCCTTTGTTTAAACTTTTTTTTATATATAGCGCAGCTTTGATATTTAATATTATAAATTTTTCGTATTATTTTCATATTATTTTCGTATTATTTTGATCTCCAAACAAATCTTATATTATTACGATCATCTCTTTTATTAAAGCCATATTGAAGTACGGATTATTTGAATAAAAACAATAAAACGATAATGCTTTGTCTGTGAAATGCGAGTTGAGAGAACGGTTCGCACGTGCCTCGAAAACACGATTTGTTTCTCGGTGACATTCTCTGTTCCTTCCTTCCGTCATTTCTATCCTTTTCCGGCTCATAGCGCCCACGCAAAAATATAGTCAATTTATTTGAGTATTATTTTAATTTGCACGACTCAGCTAAATAAAAAGCTTTTTCAAAAAATGATAGAGCAAAAAGAGAAAAATATAAATTTGTAATGCAGCTATTATTCAATTTTCAATCATAAAAAAAATCTAAATTATTCATACTTATGGAAAATTTCATACATCGTGTTGAGAACGCAATATATTTTAAATATTAAAATTCAACAAAAAAAAGAGGAAATAATCGAAATAAAAAAAGTGCAAGAGTCAGGATAAAACAGATGCAGAAACACCTTAAGTCGCTTTTTTTATATCTCTTAAACGAGTTTAGGTTCTGTGACAGTTACAAACGAGCGGGAAATTTAACGAGCAGAAAAGATTTTAAGTTTTCCGGTGAAATATGTAACGACATTATTTAACTTATTCTTTATAATTTTTGAAAGTTTAATGTTATCTGTCCCCGAGCAGAAATTTATTAGGGCATGCTTGACGTACGATCAGGCCCTCTTCAGGAAGTGATAAGGTATGCCCTAACCGGGAATTTCCCATTTGGGCCTAATCAAGAAACGGTAGGGTATGTCCTAGTCGGGAATTTCCTACTTAATCAGGAAGCGGTAGAATATGTTCTATATACGATAGATTTCCTAACCTAAACAGTCGTTAACTTTGAGTTAAGTTTAATATCTCGCAGGTAGAGCAACTTGTTTCTGCCAGATTCTTTTATTTCATATAAAAACGCGTCTATTGAACATAATTTTGATTATTGAAATTGATGCTATTGGATTGAATAATTCTCTAACTGATTTTGCTCAGTTGTAGTATTTTCATATATTAAGAAAATTAGTATTCGATAGTATAATAGTAATTGATTGGATCAGTAAAATTACACAAGTTTCTATCAGCATTATATTGACCAGATATATCACAACTATACATTCATTAACATTCAGTGTTCATGCATCGAAGTAGCAATTTCCGTACGATTGCAGAGATCAAGCAATGGATGTGTAGTGCAACTTTCAGATGGGTGACCGTTTCAATATACCATAAAATTAATTCCCACGTTCAGGGGAAAATGTTTTTTTTTTAATTATAATTTTGTCGTGTGTATTCTAGAATATGATGATGCTAATCAATAACACTTATTTTAATAATTACAACTGGATTTATTAATTTTTTTCGGGATTATAATGTTTTTAGGCACAATAAGGGGCTTGATAAGGAAATCATCAGGTCCTGATAAGATCCTGATAAGGAAAACCAGGCAATCTTAATTCTCGACGTTACATTTATGGTCAGGACCTTACTAGAGCACCTGATGAGAGCTTGATCAAGCGCCAGGGCATGCTTATCAGATCCATATCAGAGTCTGACCAAAATTTCTTCTTGGGATCCCTATCCGTAGTTTTGAAACGATTGCAACAATTACAATTTATTATATGTTTGAAATTAGAGCCATCATAGAAATATAATTGGCAGCTAGAATCATCGTACACGGGATTCAATTACAAGCGTCATGTGCAATTCACGGATCGGATAACCGCCGATATATCGATGCAAATACGAAGAGCAATCAATCGTCAAAAGCTCACGTTTTAAGCATAAGCTCCGCGCGACGGATTATAGTTCGGAATTGCTAGCAGAGAAACATAACTAATCGCATGCATAACGACGTTAACAATTGATTAGTAATTAATACAACTTGTCATACTTTCCGTGGAAATATTTACCAATTGTTGCGACGACAATTAATCAATAATTAATTGTAGTCTATTGTATCTTGGAATGTCTTCTTATTGCTCATTGTGTTAATAGAACACCTGTACTTTACGTAATTTTTTTGTGTAATTTTGTATTGAGAAATACAATAATTAGCAATGATACGGAAAAGATGATGAAACAGTTTTAATAAATTATAATATGTCATATTTCTCTCTAACATTCATAAAATAAAATAAAATTCGTCAACTAACTTTTTGTTAAAATTAAAGTTTTGAGATGTTTTGTGTATAAAAAACATACTTCTATTACAATCGATCAATTAAAAAGCCTACGGGATCGACAAGCTCAGCTGTTAACATTTATGCAAATACCATCTTGCAGCTACCATTAGATTTTAAATTAGCATCGTTTGGCAATCTCTGGCGTGACTAATGGCTAAGTAAGAACTTTATCTATTATTTCGCCACGTGTTGAAAAATTTACATACTATTTCCGTCTTTTTATTAGTATAAATCCTCCGGAGATCTTCCCCGCCTCCATCCTGTCATGTCGACAGAAAGCTGCGCGTGAGCCCGAAAAAGACAAAGAATATATCAGTTAGGCTGACAATATAATGGGTTTTCCTAATCGAAATTTCCTCCTACCATTGGCCGTACTTGCCTGCGCGTCTTACTGGCATAATTCATTTTAATCCAGAAAATCGAACAGTGAAGACGTCAGAGAATCTCAAATAAATCACGTTGTGCAATCAGAATTAAGATAATTCTTCGCAAACAGCGTTCCTCGATAGAGATTCACAAAATAATTTTTCATGCAGATATCAGCAATTGCATTTTATTCGTCGAAAGACAACGAGCGACATATTAAAAGTTGTCTCGTGTCGAGCAATGTTACTAGATGATACGCACAGATAACATGTGGCAATATTATTGTCTGGCTCATCATTATTCACGTAATAAATGCATATTAGCATGTATGTGATAAGAATTCCGGTTCATGCTGGTTAAGATAATATATGGGAACGAAACAGTAGACAATCGTTAAAGGCATCTGCGTACTGCGGTTCGGTATAACTTCGACTGATGTGTACTATTTCTAATATAATCAAATTTTATAAACAACGCTAAAAAGTAAAAAATATTGGCCACAGTCAAATATACTTTTAATAATTGAAAATGGAAGCAAAGTAAATTTAACAAAATTTTGCTTCAAAGTTCGTTCGTTCTAATTGAAACATTTGATAATGAAAATTAAAAAGTTAAAGTAAATGAGAGTCTCCAATTAGTAAGAAAAAAATCAGCTTGAAATTATAAAGCAATATTAATCTGGATCAATCTTTATATAAATTCCAATGAGCGATAAGAATTTTATCGTAGTTCACTTTTTGAATATCGTAAAGTACTTACGGATTATTTCATTGAGAATTCACTTACAACTGCCGACGAATAATGTCTAATCTATTTGTTTTGGCGATTTGTATACACGTAACACTCTGTTTAGTATTCCGAACACAAAACGCATAGATTCTATCCGCTTTCCGTAACAAGCGTCAGCCATAAGAGCGAGCTAAAAGCACACAGCTGATCATCAAACAACGACAGAGTTTGTTGAAGCCGAGTTGACTGTTGCTATTAGAACGCCTTGCATTTGGATCCACTGGCAGGATTAATCACATCTTGTGCAAATGGGTCGTCATGGCTCGTACTCCATCACTTATCGGTCATTATCGAACATGAAAACCAAGTCACTGATTGCAAGGCAGTGCGAGTAAATGATTAATTTTAGTTAATAATTTCGTAAAGATGCGAGTGTGTGATTGCGTGTAGTTTTATGTAGAATAATATTATTCTCGATGCAACGATGTTTCGTTATTAGTCAGGATTTACTGAAATCTTTTAAAAAATTTCCTTGAGAATTCTCAAATATTTTCTAGGTATTTTTGTTCAAAATTCCAGGTATAAGATTGAAAAATTATTTAGTGCATTTTTTAAAATAAATTAGAGTACAAGCAACGCTAATAAACTATATATTGAAAAATAGTAGAAGACAGGTATTCTCTCCATAAGACTAAATATCTAACATTTTTTATAATTGAAGCAGAGAAACTTAAAGGACAGTTAGGAAAGATTCTTTCCTAATTACTTCTTGTAATATCAAGAGACATGATTTTATCTCTTGATATTATAATAGTAATTATACAATAAAATACAGTGCAGGAAAACTGTTCATTGCAAGCTAATTGTAATTGCTTCCATGACTTCCATCAGTTAATTAAATTCTAGTTCCAAAAGTTCTTTATCCCTAATCAAACGACCACAATATGTGAGCAGCAATTGGAAGAGACCGAATGGCAGCGTTCTTGTCACATAAATTCCATTAAAGCTGACATCGAGGGTTGAATGCTCTGATGCATGTCCACATAAAATAAACATCGACATTATTGAATATTAAATAAAACTTCGAATACCTAATATTTAATTTATATAATTTTTTTAAATTTGTTTTTAAAGACCATTTTATACATATCTCTCATGTTAATCGCTTGAAGCATCTTATCAATATTTAAATGTACATTATTATGAAGTATAAATATTTTATATCATGCAAATTAGAGTCTTGTATTTTTGTTATGTAACTGTATAATGTAACAAAATATACCTTTTGATACGCGCGCATGAAATATTTTATCACGTTTAAATTTGATTAATATATAAGTACGTAAGCACAGCTAATACATTGTGTGAAATTAATCATCGATAGTCCGCTGTCACACGCACGTTTTTCATGTACCTGTATATTAGGTTAATAGTAATTGATGATATAATGTGCAGTGGGGATATAGATGAATCAACGGAGAGAGAGAGAGACATCGAAAAGATGAATGTATCTCCGATACGGCGAAAATCCTGAAACTACAGTATAATTTATTACGATTAAGTAACAGGATGAGCCTAATTTTTTATTAAATTGAAATTATTAACGTGTTCCTCATCTAGAATATAAGCCTTCAAAAGCAACGATTATATCCGCTGACCTTTTAACGTTGATAGGACTACAGGGATAAAGATATCTTTCTTATGAAGCGCTCTTGCTTCGTACATAAATAAATTACATATATGCTAAAGAATAAAGCGCTTTGTGTTTAACGATCTGCTTGAAATAGAAATTTCTATTAACAAAAATGGCTCTATATATTCAACAAAATATTCTCCGATAAAATATTTTATTTCCGAATATATCAAGAGGTATCTTCAACGCGTTAGCAATTTGCATTTAATTCATAAATAAAATTCATATAAAAAGGATATTAAATATATATATAGATCAAATAATTTTATAGTAAAATGAAGTACATAGAAACATAATACCCGATAAATGTTATGCGTGATATTATGATCGTATTATAATATTGCTATAAAATTCTTCCGTGAACTTGTGTGATTTGAGAAACGAAAAATGTCTTTCTCTTTAACGTGTTAAATTCATCTGACAGCGAGATCAAAATATAGATCTACATAAATATGCAGATTCACAGGAAAGTAGATTGACGAAGCAATTTATTAAACGTCGAGTGAAATGATTGTCGATAATAGACAATCGGTTCGCTACAGCTTTTTTTGAAATCTCCAGAGTGTAAATCCATCAAAAATTTTTTATTAGCAATTGAAGTGTATAATTTTTTATTTGAAGACATACAGCAAAAGTATCCAATCAATACCACAGATAACAATAAAATTCGATTTGACATTACGTGACTTTTTTAACAATAGAAATAGTAATAGATCGAGCGAGCATTATATATATATATATATATATATTGACAGTTTCTATTTTTTAGATTAATATCATATTTTTCATATAAAAGGTTTTAAAAAGAATTCTGAAATTTGTTAATCTTATAATTAATAAATAATTATGTCCTTTATACTAATAAAATATTTGCTTTATCAATTTTCATTTTTATAGTAATTTCGCTTTGTACTTTTAGTAAGTAGGAAACATTTTGGTACTTCTAATGTTAAAAGCAAACGAAGTTTTTCACGTTTCAAATAAATTAATTTAAGTTTAATGAATTGCTGTAATAAAGCTCTTAAAAATATCGTAAAAATTGCCTTTCTTAATCCGGGCCATAATTATACAATCAACTAAAGGAATGACACGATGGTACTTACATATTTATAGAGATGCATTTCCCCGGACGCAAAGTTCGGAAAGTTTTCTAATAACACCATATATTCGTATCGTGGCACGTATAATTAGTTGTCGGATCGAATATCAATTCCGCGAAGAGGCGGATTGGATATCACCAGGAAAAAAAATTACTTGTTACCTAACGTATCTACTAACAGATGAAAAAAAAGAGAGAAATAAAAATATTGCTAGTTTGAATTCATTTCTCGCATTTTTAAATATTATATAAGATATTGTATTTAATAAAGAATAGAAAAAAAAATACAACAGAAACAATATTATACATAGTGGTAACAAAGATATGATTAAGAAGGAAAAAATTAGAAATATAAAAATGTAAATGAACGATCAAGATTGTTAAGATAGCAATATCAATACGTTAATTGTGAACATTATAATGTTCAATTTCCCGATACATTTCTCCTGTTTGCAGAGAGACCATGAGTTAAGGTATTAACGAGCAATTTCCCAAGCATTATGAAGCAAATGTGTTAATAATACAACATCCATTGAGTGTCCGCGATCCATTTAACTTTGCCAGTGCTGCTGAAAGTATAACAATGTAAGCTATGATTGTTATATATATATTTGAATGACATCCTCACGATTTAAATTATATTTAGATTATTCACGAGACAAAACGCAGTAGCCGACAAAGCCTTTCAATTACTTTTATCGATTACTAAACTTTAACGTTTTATTATTGCAATTATTCAAAGAAATAAATTTTTGAGAAAACATGAAATAATGTACGATATTTTAATCATAATTAAAGTTATAATTAGAATTTGTAACAAGTAAATTAAATTTTGCATAGTCAAAATGTGTCAATTTACGCATGGAAATGTTTTTTCAATTATATTTTAATTTCTCAAAGCCAACACGCAGAGTTACTTGCTCATCTTTTTCAGTAAAGTTAATAAAAAAATTAAACAATTTAGTTCCTGTTTGTTTCCCTTCTTTCCTGACATTGTGCATTCGCAGTGTTAGAAAAGTTTGTAAAAGCATCTATCTCAATTAGTCCGGGGTATTGTACTGCAAAAGTAAACAAGCTCCAAGTTGAGATGATACCCTGAAATAAACTAAAGTGCACAATTCTTGGAGAAATTAAAATTTATCTTGTCAAGACAAAAGAAATGTTGAAAACATTATTATAAACTCTTCCAAAGTCAAAAGAGAATCTGACAAAAGATTTCATTAAACGCGTGTTCCCTTTAAGAAATTATATCTTTAAATAATTTAAAGCGAAAAGATTATACTCACACAATATATAATTTCACAGCATATATTGTATAAAGGGATAGAAAATTCTATAAATTCATTATGAAGCCCTAACGCATATTAATTTTTATAACAGAATAATGATTTTTATTAAAAAAAAATGTCCAATCACTCGTCAACGTTTCATCGAAAGTCGTTCATTATAAAATAAACTGCTTGCCGGATCCATTATATCTTGTTGATACTATTCGTCATTGATCATCATGAGAAAAATAACCAGCACGGTTGTTACATAGAAATCGTTAAAATTAACGAGTATCGAGAAATATCGTTAGTAACGTAAATTCCCTATTCCTTTGTCTACTATCGATTCGTGTTTTTTCCTTGATTTGCAAAACTTGTCAAGGCGGGGCAATTCAATGTCACTATATATGTCTAAAACCCCCGCAAGTCATATTGGTTACATCAAAGTCGAGTAATACTTTTTCGAATGTGTGCCTCATATAAAAAAATGCGTACTCTTCAAAAAAATATTACATAGTATATTTTTATAAACATCTAAATATTTTATCAAAGTCATTTCTGCTGGACACAGTTACCGTTGCACATTTATCACTTATTATAAAAAGAAGTTTGCTCCAAAAATATCAAATATTGGAGCTTCATTGCACACAATGCTTTTTTGTTTTAAACTTCAGTTTTTCTTGTAATTATGGATTTTATGACAGTGTTTTCTTTAAAATGATTAATTCTGTTAAAATATAATGTCATCATTGATGTTACAGCTGTATCGCGTCACTAATCGTTCTCTTCAACAGACTTTTAGAAATTCGATCTCAAACGAAATATTATTCCCTAAATCGCACTTCGCATATCGGTTATCCACGCCCAAATATCGCTCAATGTCATAAAAAACGATCGTAGAAGAGCAATCGAGCGACAAAGCGAGGTGAGTTGGTCGTTAAACTGTCGAACGGGAGAAGTAAAAAAATAAAAAAACGAATACGAGTTACGGTATATTTCGCAGAATAAATTTCGATATGCGCGAAATTTGCAAAAATAAAGGCTGCAGAAAGACCGTGCTGCACTTTTTTTGTACAGGTGCGGCTTTTCTCAGCACGACGACCTACTTTCCGCCCTGATACCGCACTGAGCGACGCACGATGCGACGTCTATCGACGCGCTATCACGTGACAGCGAGCACCGGCTGCTCCAAGTGTCAATGTCGACAGCAGTTTGGCGGAAAACAAAGTTAGTTCTGGCACACGGTCTGCACGCAGTCATGCACACACAGGCACGCAACATTTTTTCCGGATATAATTAAATTCGCCGCGACATGGAGAGCGGAAAAGACAGAAGATCCGTCCTCGCGTCCTGATCTCGCGCAACGAATGGATCGTGAATTCGACGAGGGTAAAAAGAATAACAGAGCGAAAATAGATCAATTAACGGATTCGACGGCGAGCACAGAGTTGTGTATACAACCGAACATTTTGGATTAATGACTTATTGGAGTACCGTGTTGCGTGTTATGTTAAATCGATATCGTTTCTGTTATATCGATAAAAATTTGGTGATTCCATTTCATTAACGAGAGATATTATTTAGAATAAAACGGAAATAATTCATGCGTAATACATAACGGTTCACAAAAATATGGTTTAATTGAATGCTTTTATTTAATTTATCCGTGTGCCAATGCGATCAAAGCTGACCGCATATGATATCATTATTATAAAATATCTCGTATATTTCTTCAAAATAATTAAATGAATTTTTTCCTACAACGTTAGTGTGCTCAGGCTAATTGAATGTAAGAGATTCATGAACGGCTTGGATAAAAAATGATATTTTTTTTCCACCTATCAGAGCCGTAGCTGTAGCAAATATTCCGTTATGCGTTTGGCCTATATTCGTTTCATCAAATTTCAATTGTAAAGTCGAGCGCAAGAGTGTATTTATAAATGTTTCGAAACTGCGTCAGTACTGGGAAATTAATTCAATGTATTGAAAAAATAATGTTCGCAATTGCAATAACAAAGCCAGAAAGTTGCAAAAATACTCGATATTATCATTAAATCGCATTTGATAAGTGAACTCGATAAAAATCGTCCGATTATGTTAAACGCGATATTGCGCTGTCATCTAGTTTACCGATTTATTGATTAAAAATTTAAAGAGCTCTGTAGAATGTCAAGCCTTTTCTTTGCTGAGTTCAAGGTTCAAACTTTTAAGGCTGAACAAAGAACTTGTTCTACGGCAAAGCGTAGTACGTCGATGGAATCTATCAAGGTACGTCGTAATGAGCACTAGTGAGAGTCAATTTTCTTACAGTAACCTGTCAACGTTTTATTTACACAGGTGATACCATAATAATTCTCTTCCGAAAACAATTTGTATTCTCATTATCGTGCGCAGTTCTTACAGGCAATGTTACGCTCCCTTTATACCCTCAACGGGACCCTCTTAGTGTCAGTTTTGAAACGAGATAAAGGCAAACTTTTTTGTTTGCCCGGCTATATTCTTTCCACTACTGTCATCGCACTACTACCCGCAGGTGAAAGGACAGGTAGTTAGGAAAAAAAATTGATCGCGATACACCACGAGCTGCGGCGCGATGTTTTATCTACTAGATAAACATTTCCTCTTTGAATAATTGAAAACTACGTATCTCAAATGTCACGCGAGGAGAGCGTGTTATATCTTTTTATAGAAAAAGTATGTCCTGCGCATGAAAGATCGACAAACTCGTATGGCACAAAGTGACTGAATGAGATGTCACACGAACAAAATCGAAATGATCAATTCATAATGAGTCCCATGCTGAAAGAAGAGAAATCTAGTTTCATGATACAATAGCTACCTTTTATCTTGTCATTACGCACGAAAAGGTTATCATGTTCGCGTGCATCGCTAATTAATGATGTCGGTTTGTCGCGTGCTTTCCTATTATGTTTGCGAGGTGATTCTGAATACATCACCTGCTGAGAGATACCGTTGGGAAAATGAGACGATATTCGTCCCGCGATGCATATTCGCATTCTTAAAGTTGGACGAAGATAAGAAGATTATAACGCTAGTTCCGTGATGATTTACACGCAACTACGAAGAGATGAGCCCGTTGCGTGCAAATTTCATCTGTGAATTTGATTCACTGAATCTATTCGGCAATTAAATTGCGCGTAATCGTCGCGTAACACCAGAAATTTAGCTGTTCGGCTTCTCGTCATTTATTTCTAACGTCGTGTAACGAGATAACGTATAACGAGATAAACCGAAACTCTCACTAGCTCGAAAACACTTTAGTCGTTAGGGAAACTTTATTGTTTTAAAGTTCGCGCTGTAACTGCGTAAGTTTTTTAAGTTATTAATTTAAAGACACGTGGAGAATTATTTTAAAAGAAGCAAAAAAGAGAGAGAGAGAGAGAGAGTAGTTTCGCAAAGTACACATCTGTAAATGTTATAAAAATATTTTTCGATAGCTCCAAGTACTCCAAGGCAGAAAAAGATCGTGATAACATTTAAACAGTATTATCTCCTATCATTATTTCTTATCGCTTCACGCAATTTCCTGCCGTAAATATGTAAATATGCTTATTTCTGTACAATAAAAGTTAAAATAATATTGAAATAATATAAGAAATTTAAAATTTATCTCAAAATACTACATTAATATAAATTTAATGACAAATACAAGATAATCATAAATTATATACAAGTAAATGTATTTACATCGAATTACTCACTCGCATCGTCCGCATGGTTTCGTTATCAAAGTGCTTCGATAAATGTTTTCACACGTAACAAATTCTTGTCACTTTGGAAACAATTAAATTGGATTTTTGTTTTTAAATATAATTATATTCGACGAAGATATTGGGGATTGACTTCGTAATCTCCTCTTTCTATAGAAGGAGCAGCATTATATTCCGATTTCATTTCAGAAATTTCCACGCCACAGCTCTCATAAAGACCGAAATGTCGACCGCCGGAACTTCGTAGGAAAAAAGAAAAACTTCACTAGGTGCTATTATACCTAATGAAGTTTCCATCCCCCGTGTTCTCACATACCCTGCTAATTACAAAAGCTAACGGAGCCACGGAAGCTCTCTCCGTGAGATAAATGGAACCGAGGACCTCACGCGAACTTCGTAATTAATCGATCGAATTTACGGAAAGCAAATCCGCGCAAACGATGCGAGCAATCGTAATCCGAGTGACTCTTCTACTTCCGAAGTGGACGCTCACCGTCAAGTGCTCGTGGAACCTCTCTTCGCGATGCCCTTTGTATTTGCACCGCGTACACGCTGTGAAAATTCACTTGGGACACAGAAGATATTGCGAACTAGCCACAGTAACGCTAGTTAGCCTTATTCCAAAGGATAACCAGATTTTCTTCCCTTTCACCCGTGTCGTGACCAAGCGCACGATCTACAGAGAGTACTGTTAATCCAGGAGTTAGTTAACAACTTGTCGGTCGGTGCAACTCGGACCCACGAGGGTTTCTACTGGACGTCGTCGGTTATACACTGGTCAGTCGTTGGGACGCGTCGAAACCGTCTGCGTTCAAACTTCCGTCAATGGAAGTAACGAGGACTGGTACGAGGGATGAAGACACAAGACTCAAAGGTGACTCGCAGGGTGAGGGGGATGACAAGTACGAGCACGAGGTCGCGTGAACCGCGCGAGGTCGCGTGTGCTGTTGGACTGAGAGAGCGTCGACGAGCTGCCCCCTTGCGAACCCAGTTGGCGAGGAGCGAGGAGGAGCGTCATCGTGCTCACCCGCTGCTGCGGGCATGCTCTCTGTAAACGTGTGCGAACTGCGACCATCGTCTCACTGTTCGCTGTTTCTCCGACCGGTTGTCACTCGCTTTCTCGCTTGTGGTTTTCTATCTTTGTCGTTTGGCATTTCGAGTTCGTCGGTGTTCGCTCCCCTGTACCTGCCCATGCATCTGCCCATCGACGCATCTAACGAAGCGTCGTCGTCAATCACGCATGACAGGCTGAGAGAAGGAACACGAGAAGCTAACGACATTAGTGAAACACTGTGTCCATGCGATATTAGATCGAAAAGGCTGATGTGATAGTATCAAAGAGGAAACTGGGAAAGTGCGAAGTGCACGAGGGATCACAGTTTCAGTCTTTCAAATTATATCTTTTCGTTAAATTTATATCGTAGCATCAATACGCGAAAGTAAAAGTATTATTTTATGTAATTCTGCAGTCATAAATATCTAAGCATGCATGTGTCTAATAACGTTTGTATGAATGAATACACATTTCTAACGAAATACTTTTTTTCCAATCTTTTGATTAAGTTACACTGAACAAAATTTGAAATGGTAAAAGCAAACTAATTAAATATACTAAAACTAAAAATCGTGCCTCGATACACGTTTTTTTTCCAACGAAATATTTTTTTCCAATTTTCCAACTAAGTTAAACACAGTAAAAAAAAATTTGTATATTTGTGTTGGAAACGGTCCATTCACGTTTGTGTTAACAGTTTGTGTTGAATTTTTTAACATATTCGAATGTTAATTTAACATAATGTGATTATGTTTTATTTAAAGATTTTTTGTGAAATTGATATTCACTGTTTCTTATCAAAGTGATACAATATCAAAATGACACAATACAGTATCAAAATGACACAATTTATGAGTAAGTGAACAAGTAACATAAAAATAATGTGTTTTAAAACGTAAATTCTAAAATAAGACAAATGAATAAAATACGTGTTGATTTAACATATCACAAATGTTAATTTTCTTAAAAAAATATACTTCCACACGGGGGGGTGGGGGTTATTTACAAACTGTGTCGATATTACCTTTTTTGTATGTATTCTTTTACGTAATATTTGTGTAACCTTCGAATACATTCATATTTTGTGTTAAATTAACCCAAAAATTTGAATGGACCATTTGGGACATGCGATTTATGTTAAATTCAACACATTTTTTCCAACTGTGTAAGCAAACTTTATTACGATAAAAGCAAAATATTCAAATATTCTAAAGATAGATATAGTGTTTTGATCAAATAAAATAAGAAGCTGCTATTCTTTGGCTAACGGCCAAATTAAACAATTACTGAAATATGCATGGATTTTATCAAATCATAATATCAAATAGGAATTTTTATCATAATATTAGAAAAGAATTTGTAAAATGTGCTGCTAGTGAAAGTACAATCGATGTTGTGAGTCTTATATTAGTTATTACGGTTAAGAATTGATTTATTCAATATAGTTTTGGGCCAAGGGTCTTGAACCAATCAATTCAACGTGGCACATTATTATTAAGTGAGATACGGGAAAGGCTGCCCTTCGCTGAGCGCGGAAACGAGCTAAAACGAAAGATGTAGTTCTCTAGAGAGTTTTCTTCCCACGCAAAGCACATTTTAGAGCTTCTTCATCGAGATGGGATAAGTCCGTCCGATGTACTCCGTAGGAGACATAAAACAGTATCTCTCGCCGAGCCCGCTATAATCTACCAGACCCGGAGCGAAAACGAGTTTTCACGCTACGGAGATTCATTTTATCCACGTCACAAAGTTAGGGCATAGACGCAATGAGTTATCCAGATTAATATGTTGACTGTACGAATTATGTACTTAGCTCATGCGGATTTGCGACGTTCGTAACGATATTGTTCATAATGAAGCACTCGGCGTGTATAAAATTTAATTTCAACGAAATATGCGGTTCATAATTTATCGATTTTATACATCCTTCGCGACCGTTGCAAAAACTTACCGAAAATAAATATCTCTGAGCGAAACAATTTTGCGCTTGAGCGTACATCGTACACATAAGTGCACGATTTTGTAGCAACGTGCCCACCCCAAACACGAGAGCTTATTCTTTCGTTAACGACGTTTACCAACTCGTGAGATACAAAAACATAAAACGATGACAATTCAATTTAAAAAGTGAATATGACGGTTGATTAAAGATCACATATCGATGCTGATGTCTCGTAACTGATAATTAATAATTCGTCGATTAGAAATTTATCCTATCAAATGTATCAAAATATTATAGCATAGCATCCCATTTGTGTGAATTGATTTTCTAAGGAACAAAACTCGTTCTCCTGATAAACACCAAACTCAATTCACCTGTCATTGAAAAAATATTGCGGAATATTGGGTGGAAATGTGATTGATGTACAAGATTACATTTGATGATATTATTCGACAAACAGATCAAAGAGCAATCACTACGAAATTATTGATACGTTCGGCGATAATCACGTTTAGTATATTTTTCTTTAAGTGAACGAGATGATCTAAACGGATCTGTTTCTTTTATGAGATTAGGAAACTTAAGCTGCCGTAACGATGAGTCATTGTCTATTTAATCAATAGGTGAGTAGCAAGTTTAAACTTGGTTTTGAATATAAGCAGAACGTGTTGAAAAGAGATCTAAAGAATATGATATATATACGCCGATACGAAGAACTCCTCAGTTCACGTGGTATGCATTGACATACACAAACTAAGACAGTTTCCTGTAAAGGAAGGAGATATTATTGAGAAACAGCAGGCGTCTTTCAATGAATAACGATGCAATGCAAATCCTAGTTAGATAGCTGATAATGACTGCAGTTATATACAGAATTCATTAATCGCAATTTGTAATCAAGAAATAATTTAATCATGCCATTTTGATGAAACAAAATTTTGGCGTTTTTTAACTATCAAACAATCATTTCTGTCTCAAAAAACACATATAAAAATACTCTGAAAAATTTAGAGAGTTAATTAATTCGCAGCACAGCTTGTGTAAGTATATAACAGATCTTATTTCTTTCTTAAACCTTTGGTGTAAATCGTAATAAAATGAAAGCCGAATTTAATCGGATGGAATAAAATCAGTGTGATTTTTTCATTATTTCGAATTGGCGATAATCCGTAAGAAACGAAGATTGGCAAGCGCCAGAAATTAGTTCGATAAAGGTTCACGTGACAATCGGCTATAAAGTTTGGCAGCTTTCAAATTCACGTTCTCGTGGGCTTGAGATAGTTCTCTCTTTCTGTCTCTCTCTCTCTCTTACACACACACACACACACACACACACACTCTCACACACACTCTCACACACACACACACACTCTCACACACACACACTCTCATTCACTCTTGGATCGATTCAACCGTGCACTTTGTACCGTCGCGAGAAGATTTCGTGATGACGCTGATTATTAATCACCGGGATGAAATAATTTCAAATATTGGCAATTTATGCAAGAGATTACGAATGGAACTCTGTATACGCGATATCACGTGATGTTATTCACGTGAATATTAGCAATCATATTGACGATGACGCACAGAAATGGTCCATTTCCATACATTAACCCGATATATGGGAAATAAAGCGACTGAAGTCATATCACATATCTTGAAGGTAAATAAAGAGAAATACTATATGCGCATATACATATATAGGTATCCTCTTTCCTTTGGGGTTATAAAAATGTTTCTCTAAAAGCACATTCATACAATGTACATGTTTCTTCAATTTAAAGGTATGTTACGTTATATAAATCTGAATCCTGTTGACAAGTCTATTTTTTCTCATAAAAAGACTCGCAAAAATGGTAAATTAATAAAATTGATATTTTTGTTACGGATACGAATGTTTTATTAAGTATCATATAGATTGTCTCTCGTTATTATAAGAAACGACGCAAATAGTCATGATTTTTAATTCCCATTATATTTTTCTTTCATGTGCATTCTTCACTGCGGTATGCATTGAGCGCAACATCTGCACTTTACGGTGAGTCGTTTCCGCGTGTGAAATTTATACGTGCATTGTGAACAATAAATTTTCGAAGCAAAGCACCGCGTTGTAAAATTTGAACACCGCGCTGGGACAACGCAAGCTTGTAAAATTTTCCGAGCATCACGTTGCGAAGAATCTATGTAGTGCATAATCTCCATATAAAGGTAATAAAGTGTACCTCTTTCTATTTTAACTACTTAAATACATAGTTTTGCGCAGGAAAAGAAAACAATATAAATGGATAGGTATAAATGGAATCGCAATAGACATATAAGTAGCTTAGTCTATACAACCAATTTGTTATCGCTACAAATATTATACAATGAGAAAAAATATAGTCAATTTTAATAAATATTTAGTTGAATACAGCCAACTAAATATTTATTAAATATAAAGTTATAAGTATTTATTTGATACAAGAACCATTAATTTGATTTAACAATATCATTCTCTTTATTGAACGAATATTTATTTATTGTAAATGTTTAGTTGGTAGAGGAGAAGGTGGATTATGGCACTCCAATTACATTTTACACAATAACTTCGTTAATAATCAATATTTAATTTTAAAACTTGACAATTATATTCATTAAAATGTCGTTGAATCGATTCTGGACTCGAAGTTACGAAATATTTATTACTTAGGATACTATTAATAAAAATGTGGCGACATTGCATAATGACTCGAAGAAAAAATGAATGATAATGTGGCCTTTCATAAAAATAGCCTTAAAATATTAATTTTGTTTAGAAAACAGTATTAATTTGGTTACAAAATTAATAAAAAAGTAAAATATTTTAAAATCTATGCAAATGAATGTATATATATTCACATAACTTCTGTATATAAGCTGCTCAGTACTAAAAATAGTACACGTAATATAAAAAAGCTATAGATTAATAGTACAGCTACAATCAATTATTAAATAATTATTTTGATATGAAAACCTCAAAAAAGAGGTCGTGAGTAATCAATATCCATAGAGGGCCACATTAGCAAAATGCAATGGTATGTTTAAATTTGCATAATTCAAAATATATACAGTGAAATAAAATATTAAGTAGCAAATAACACTCAAAAATATATACATATATTTATGTGATAATACGCTCAAGTTTAAGAAAAATGAAGAAGCAGATGTAATTAAATGCTAAAATATACCTCAGAAACGTTTCGAAATACTTGAAAGTAAAAATGCGTTATAATAAATGCTGGCTATTGAGTATTGGTAATATTAGGCCTATTCTTTTTGCCTGCACCGTCTGAACTGGTGCATACAGTGCAATAAGTTGAAATGAAACAAACGTATATCTGTTTCACTTCAACTTATTGCACCGTGTGCACCAGTTCAGTAAAAAGAACAGGTCTATTAGTGTCATGGTGTAACGACGAGCTACTGAACTAATAATTCCTTAAGTGTTCATTAGGATTCGCTATATAATACGGAGATATTAAGGGAGGCTACAATATATACACTGGCCATAATATCACCTTCTCCTCTAGTAGTGAACTAAATATTTATTAAAATTGACCATATTTCTTTCTTAATGTGTCGATATGTTAAATAAACAATTAACTACAGTAGATATGTTTTATAGCACATTCAAAACTTTGTTAATTATTAAATAAATAATGAACAAAGTTTTAAATGTACTATAAAATTATCAATTAACAAAAAAGAATTTGTTTCATAAAAAATTTATTTTACTATCATTTAAAAAATATAAATTATAAGATAAAAGCTATTTTTAATTGACAATATTGCGATACTCATTTATTTAAATCGTTGGAATAGAACAACTTGTGAGATTTCGCACTCATGCATTTTAGTGATAAATATTACCTCAAGCTACTCTT
This sequence comes from Mycetomoellerius zeteki, assembly GCF_001594055.1. Taxonomy (NCBI): domain Eukaryota; kingdom Metazoa; phylum Arthropoda; class Insecta; order Hymenoptera; family Formicidae; genus Mycetomoellerius; species Mycetomoellerius zeteki. Next base: position 891,906 of record NW_017257883.1, on the reverse strand, counting down.
CTAGTCTAACATGAAATGCTCTGCATTTGATTTGAATTATGAACATGCAATTCGCAACGATCACGCATGAAACCTTCCCTCGGGAAAATCCTTCCATTAAGCTGAAATCAAAAATGCTTTTGTGATAAACTGTATATAGATAAACCATATGGATAAATTGTTTTATACGGATTTTCGAAATATTTATAATAGCTATTATATAATTCATTGAGTTGTAATCGATTATAAGTGACGTAAAACTATAATCCGCAGTACATATAAATTGAAGTACCGATCGTCAGAATAATATTATTAGCATGTGATTAGTATTCAGCATATATCGTTTCGATATAATATATCATTATAAATTACACGAAAATGATGTTTCACTGACGAAATCTCTAAATAAATATTCACGAAAGAATTAATTAATTTCTGTCATTCAGAAATATCTTTTATCTGTAAATACGTATTATGCAAAGTTTCTCCGTATTCGTTAAATGTATTGTGTCTTAATATTCTATTGAAATGTATTAAAATGATGAAAAATTTGTATTAAAAATTATCTCTGAGTATATGTATACAGCAAAGATAAAGTCATTACTTTTTAATTAAATCTTAAAATTCAGAAGTGTTAGAAACTGTACATGAAAGTTAAAGAATTAAACTATAAAAATAGAGACTTTAAAGTATAATAAAAAGAGAAATTATTTTCTAATAAAATGGTAAATATTTTCAGTACTTCTTCTTTAAATAAAGAAATATTAGCTTATCTATCGCTAAATGATATATTCTGAAGTTACTGACAAATTTAATAATATGTTTAAAGTTCAAAATATGAAATCTAGTTTATCGACTTGGTTAAGTAAAACTGCAGGAGAGAGACTACTGAACCACAGTATCGATCTGTTAAATATGTATAGCAGAGAAGAGTGAAATCCAGGCAATATCGCGAAAGATGGCGGTACCATGATCTTTTTACCAGCAGATGCAGTGTAGTTACTGTTACCAGTTACCGGTTTAAGTAGACTACACCACATTTTTTCAATGGATTATCGCTCGATAAAGCAACTTGATTACTGTCGTGACAGATACAAATTTGAACACACAATATATTTAAAAAAATAATAAAGTATAATATAAGTAAATAAACGATCTTTCAGATTTTATTCCGTAAAATTAGAAGATTCTAAAAGTCTACAGTAATTAAAATAATAATTAAAACAATGCAATTAAGCATGTGTTAAGATATTTTCACCATATTTGTGACAATGTTTGCTTCACGAAAAGTTGATTGAAAGTCATTCTTTCCTATTTTTTGTTTGACAAAAATCAACACTTATATATATATATATATCATGATAGATGATCGTTTTCATCAGTACCACGAAAAAATCCAGGTCGTTTCGTGCGCGGATACACGGTGCAGTTTTATTTTCGTCAATCTCTAGAGTGGAGTTTCGACCGAAAACATTCTTTGCCTGCCGCACGCTCAGCTTACCGTGACAGTTGCACCTGGTCGTTGATTTCAATCGTTGACAGATATCTTATCCACGAGCGGGAACGGCCAAATTCTCACGTGATTTAGAATACTCACCGCAATTCATGCCCAACCACTGTCCATCCCCTACGACGCCTCCTGTCTTTTCGGCGCAACGCTTCCGCCACGCTTAGTCTCTCCATCCTCGTGGAGCGACGTGATGAATTTTTCGCGGCCGCTCTTAAAACGTACGCACTTAGCCGACGACGGCGTGACCGTAGTTTCTTCACGACACAACGACACGCACAGCTGTATTAAAAGCAACACGCGACACGTCCCGATTCATCTAAAATTGTAGCACATTAATTCCAGAATCACCGAGCAGATTTCGCGAGCGAGATTTTTTGGACCACTATAACCCGCTTTTATACGCAAAAGTATATTCATCGTATCCTCATAGGAATTTATGATTAAATCATTATATTCATGTATTGTATTTTACAATCAAACCCGCGCAATGTTGTACAGGATATATTTGTAAAATTTATTACAATGAAATAATTGGATGATTTTCATCGGACTCGATTATATTTTTTATTATAATCAAATCTGTATGTTGGAAAATAAAATCGATTAATTTATTTAGTTACACGTTATACAATTGTATTGCATCGATCTCGTTTGTTATGCCGTAATATGGTTAATTGGCGAAGACGCCAATAAACGTTTTGTTGCGCAAGAATAGATCACAATCGCCGATTATTACTCGCGACATGCACTGCCGACCACGAAACTATAGACGTATATAAAGTATACTGACAAAAAAGTGTTTCGTAAATAAATTTTTTTTCAAGATACGTCACCCTGCTTTATTACTGTCCTCGAATAGATAAGACAGTTCTTCGCTGTTCACATCGTTGACACTTAAACAATCGAATTTCAAAGATGAACAAAATTTTCCTAGCTTAACTGTCTTAAGCACGATTCACTGATCGCACCAATCAATCACGGAACCGGTAATTAAATAAACTGTCGCTGAACGAATAGATGAGGGACGCATCTGGACATCGCGACGCACCGCATACGACTGAATGTCGTATTGTATTTATAGAGCGACTCGGATTATTTTGAACGCTGTCGCTTTTCTCACGTATACGTAGTTTGTACGATTTTCGGAGTCACGACACACGTAAATACATCATGATATCTTTTTTATGCTCGCTTCTTTTATGTCGTCGTGCGTAAGTCATGGTGTAAATGTCGCCTTCCGCATTAATCTAATTTCACCGCTGCTCCTTGTCTTCCCACATGTTTCCTTTAACCATTAATAGCCTCTATTTTTTACGCTTATCGTATTATTATTATAAGCTAAGATATGTACTTAAAATAAAATATTTTTTAAATAGCAATATAATATCCTTTAAACAACAAAAATGAAAATGTATGATGCACATTAATCCATGATTTCATCCTGTACGGTATTATTACTACCCCAATCGCAAATTACAAACCTGTTAATAAAGACATTATTTCCCTTGGCAAGAGTACAAAAGACATTATTGTTAAATCACAGTAGCTCCAATCATACACCTTGAAATGCATGCAAGATCGCACGCCAATTATAAGTCAAGTATATACAAATATATGAATGAAATCTACAAATTTCTCTCAAAAATGGTACCGTAGATACACAGAAAAAAATTTACTGAATTTTATTAAACATTTGTTTGAATACACTGAAAAAAAAGATTGGCTGCTGCAGTAAATTAGATGGTAAAATATGGCATAGCATTTTTAATTGGTTGCAGCAGTCAATTTTTGGTTGTGTTAGTCTATCGAAATCCTATACTGACATTGCAGATAGGCAACCAAAAATTGGCTGTTGCAACCAATTAAAAATGCTATGCCATATTTTACCATCTAATTTGCTGCAGCAGCCAATCTTTTTTCCAGTGTAGTACTAACAAAATGTTTACTAAATCTATATTCATTTAATTTAAGTATAATTTTTTATTTTAAATAAATCTTTACTCATTGTAAGTAAATATTTCGTTAGTATCATTTAAATAAATACTTAATAAAATTCAGTAAATTTTTTTCAGTGTAACAGATGTATAATATGTAATAAAAAAATGTCTAAAATCTTTATCTTCAACAACATTTTTTGCAGGCAAAATTATATTAATAATTTATGCATATATTTTCCGTTTTATAATCGAGAATGGAGCTGGCAAGTATCCACAAATATTAAAACATCCATGTACTAGTGAATCACTAAATTATAGATATACTTTGAAGTGCACTATACGAGATGAAATTTCGGCTTGCTACAGAGCACGTATCCACATCCGGCATGTTGTGCAAATATCTGCCAAAGTTGTGACAAATGTTAACTAATGGGGATTATTAGTTTACGTCAAGATACGATTAGAAAATGAGTTACATCTCAATAAATGATCCTTCACAAGTAGCCTGTCTTCGAATTAAGTAAATCCTGCAAGTTGCAGAATGCAAGGGAAATAAATGCCAGATAATTACGCCTTTTTTTTTTTAGATCACTAAAGAGGGAGGAAAGTCGAACGAGACGCAAGGTCGTCGGTTATTTATTATAATCGTGGAATCCCGGTGGCGCGCGACGCTGCCTCCATATAAATTGTGGGTGTCGGCCAATTATAATACTCGTATTTTGGGAAACCAAATATCGCGATGGCCAACTTAGACGTCAAATCGCGAAACACTTCGTTGCTGCGCCACATTTTTCTCGCGGTTCTGCACAAATTTGGCAATCGCGAACGAAACGTGATGCTAGAGAATATGTGAATCACAACTATTATAAACGGAACTACGACAAACTACGGTCAGGATAATTAAAAAATTTTTCCTATAAAAAATCGCTCTCTGATAAAGATATATTCACAATATCATTGTTATTATGCAACACGCAACTAATGAGAATAAATCTGACATTAGCGCAAATAATTTATGAAGCATTAGAGAATACAAGAAACTTGTACTTAATTATTATTAATGGAAGATTACGAAGTAATGTTGATATACTGCGAAATAAATAAATGAGCAAATGAAAAAGATGAAGTAATTTTTTTTTATTCAAAGAGAATTTGTTACAAATCTATTTAAGATTTTATAAAACAATAACGCGATATTGTATTCCCATATCAGGTGTTATATAATCTTATAATCAGGAATATTCATTTTCATTATTATAAATGAGATTTTATCACACAGATTCAGAAACAGTTTATTAAAATGAGATCGTTCATTCATACATTAGGCACTAATTTTAAAAACTAATTATCAACTGTATACTTTACGTTCAATCTAATTAGTGATATTTTATTTATCAATCGAGTAAGATATAAAATTTCGATGGCTTTGAAATTTTTTCAAATAAATTTTGATTTAGACCGCATAACTTTACCACGAAAATACATTATTTTGTAAGAAATTGTTAATTTTGAGATTATATAAAACAGTTAACATATTCGCAAAAGAATAATTTCATTCCCAGGTGATATATTAACAAAGTATTAACTTAATTTTAAAATAATAATACTGAACTACATATGATCACTTTGAAACATGAATACTTTATCATTTTTTTTGAAAACACAAATACTTTATACGGAGTTTGCTAATAAAATTCATTTACAAAATAAAAATTTTCTCCACTATTTATAGATTTTCCTTACCTTTTTGGAATTTTCAGTAAACATGACAATGTCTTCTGCACTATTTACAAGATTTCTACTTAATTGTTTAAAAACATATTACGTAGAAGATGCATGCGATGCAAGAAGCAGTGAAGTTTATAAAAATAAAAGCAAAAATAATTAATCGATATTATTAACCCTTTGCCATGACATCTTTACCCTAACGCGCTCGTGCAAAGGGATGCAATCATGGTGGAAGCAACTATGTAAAAAGAACATCAGGGGTTGGTCAATCTTTTTCCGTTTCATTAAGCAGCGACCGAGAGGTTTTCTCTCTTTCTGCTTTTTAAATTGATTTGCATAACAGGGGCAAGAAAAACAAGAGATTTATTTTTAAAAATAATTAAGAATATACTATTGATATGACTAAGAATATGTGTTAATCTGAATTAATTAGACGGATATAATAATAATGCTTTGCTGGTAACAATATTAATTAATATATTTAAAATGATTATGAAATATTTACTGTTGTTATTAATAATAACACTCTTTGATAAAAATCCACTTTTTTACTCTGGAGTGCTATAGTATGTACCTCGAAGATTTGTTAGCGCTGAACACGATGCCGTCGTTAAAATTGCGTAACACAAAGATTTAACAAAATTACGGTGTAAAATAGAGTGATTTTTTGATCCATTTCACCCCAATTAAAAAATTTTGATGTACTATGCAAATTCTAATATTAGCATCATGTTCAACTCGAAAAAATTTTCAAAGAGAAAAAACAAGTAATTTTTTATTGAACTGCGTAACTATAGAAAGTCTAAAATTCAAGCAGTGATAACTTGATGAAAAAGTCGATTATGAACTAAAATTTATTTGAAATCTCTTAAATTGTCTTTAGATGCTGTAGACTTTACTTACAAACAAGTTTTTGTTTTACCGTAAAAAATGTCGAAAATGACCAAAAATATCATTTTTTGCTCATTTCATTTTAATTTATTCAAAATTCTGACATGTTATGCAAATTTTGCTAACAGCATCGTGTTCAGCGCAGAAACATTTTCAAGGTATGTACTATATGTATGGCACTTCGGAAAGAATTTGGGTGTAAAACAGTGTAATTATACACACTTGAGATATTCAAACTCAAGCCGTTCAAAATAAAATTATCATATCATCGACTCTCTACCAGATATTTTTTATTAAGGAATAAATAAAAATTAAATTCAACTTCTGCTTCAAATATATATGAAGTTCTGTTTTCGTTCTTATCCTAATTATTCTTAAATTAAATTGCATCATCTATTTTTCAAATGTTTATCGTACTATTATTCACAAAAATATGTACATATAAATATGTAAATGCTTGTGAGTGTATTGAAAGCCATAGGGTTCATGAGTCTGAAACCCAAATGATTGTGCGGACCAGTCATCCCTGCGGGATCGGCTACCGATAAAGGTGCAACGCGATGCTGCCATCCGTGAATGTTCAACGAATTTACAGAGGCAACAAATATTATCATCTGCAGAAAACTTTACAGTTTCTAGTTTCAAAACTTTACAGTTTTATTAAAAAATAGTACAGATATTAAATTGCAATTGTGTTAAGACAGTTCTTACGAAATAATACTACAGAGTAAAAACAAATGTCTCTTTAAACTCTAGTAAACTACATTATAAAACGAAGAACTTACAAAGCCCTTAATTAAAATACATTTTATTATAAGTTATAATATTAAAAAATGTAAATTTTATTATAACTTTATAATATTTTAGTGGAAAAGAGCTAACAAATTCTCATAGAAAATAAGAACATTTTTCATGTGTAAGTAGACGGTGAGACTGTGCGAAAATACGGATTTAATGATTATAAGCAGCTCGCGTGGAAAAGAAGAGTAAGACGTCGGACACAATAGTGATAGTGCACGAGCATTAAAATGCAAATGAAAGTGGCGTGAAAAAAGAAGGATACAAGACAAAGTCGATCGTTATTCACAATAGAGTTCTTCCGCGATTCTACTCGACCATTCTACTGTACGAGTAGCCGAGTCGCAGCTAATACGACGCAAATTTATCGGATATTCAGCCCGAAACTGTTCGATTTGGTCTTCCACTTGATAGTATAGTAAACTGTAATTTAGCAAACACGATGTTTTAGTTCCGGAAAGAGAGGTCAAATACCGATCTACATGATAGTGTCCGATAGCAATAAAGTACATAAGCCAATAATGAAAGTATATTTGATGAGGGGCTAATCACTTAATGTAATCGTGGGACAGAATCCCCGAAATCATTATAAAATTCATATGAAATCCCAATGTATAATCCGATAATTACATATGCAACTACGAGAAATAATTGTGTAATATTAGATAAAATCGTTTATTTTTTATTACCAAATGACTTCATATATAATGAAGAAAATTATTTGTCATCAGATGAAATCATTCATATGAAATCAAATGAAATAATATAATCTGTAGGACAATATTTCAGCTAGTGGTTACCCCCTCGATATTTGATTAGCAATCGAGAAGATAGATATATCTTACGATTTTTCAAACTCTAATTATTGGATTATTAAAAAAAACTTGCATTTTAATCATTTTCTCTTTTAAAATATGAAGAAATGTTTGCAGTAAAAAATTTATTTGTTGAAATTATTATCTTACATATTAAATTTATTTTAGATAAGAAATCAGTGTGTAATGAATTGAACCAAATTTTATCGACTCTGAAATAATTTATCTTTTGATAGAGCAACAGCGATGTTTCCAGGACACCTTGCAATTTCCTTATTAGCGAAGAAGTTCGTGCTTAACTTAATTGCATATATTGCAGTTATCTGCGGGAAGGGAAGGATTTATCTCGGGTCTTGATCTTCGTTTCTCTCTTAAAAGAAGCCGGCAAGACGCCATTTCATCTCGACGAGCGCGTTAAGGCGAGAGAGGCACGCTATTCCTATTAGAGATCTCTTCTTACGCAATGATGTCGAAGAATGCTATTTCCCCACCCCCTATTCTCCCGCAATGAATGAGCAAAGGAATTTCTCTAGACTTGAGTCTTATACGTGCGCCAGCCAAGTCTACACGGATCGTTCTGTGTTACACGAAAAGCTACTTGGCGCCCACAACCCATTATGCAAATTACGCCTACTGGCAATAAAATATACATATTTGTGTACCTTGAGGTCACAGTGGTGGCGGCACACAGCTGCGACCAAGATAGCGCAAACGCATTGCGAATAGATAAATAGATAGATAACTTAATTTAATAGCCGTTCTACATCCTCTTAAGCGCAACAAAAACACAGTAAGTTAGACACAGAAAACTTCCTCAATTTAAAAAAAAAGATATATGTATAAATATATAATATAAAAGCAAAATTTAAGACTATTACATCAAAAGAACTACAAAGAAAACAGATAATTACAAACTAATTATGATTAGTTCCTAGCAGAAAGCTAATTATTTTTAAAAAAGCATAGTGAAGGTCTCATTTCGTAAGTAAACTGTTCTAGAATTCAGTCGTATAGCATTTGAAAGACCATTTATAAAATTTGGTTCGATATAATGATAACAATAGGATATCATTTCTCACTCTCTCTTGTATTACGCGCAGCCCTACTATATCTAAATTCAAACACTTTATATAGAGTTAAAGGCACTTTAGACTGAAGAATAGAAAAAGACAAGTTACTTATAAAATAATTCCATTTAACATCAACCTTGAACCAACATAGTTTATATATTGAAAAATGGTGTAATATGTTCATACCATCTTATTTGATGTATGAACCTCATGCATATGTTAAGAGCTCTTTATAATCGTAGGTTCTACTCATTCAAGATATGAGTAAAAATATTGTAGTACAACAATAGTCAAATAAAGGCAAAATCAATGTTGATACTAAACAAATACGCAACCGTGGTTGCATTTGAGAATAATCGCGATAGCGAGAAGCTCGGTATGACGAACGACGTTATAGAACCAAGTCGATATTCATTCGCGAGAATCTGTAATTCTCACCATCGAGGTATCTGTGCCTCGTGTATAACGAGCGTGTCATGCGAATGGTAGGAGCTTAATCGCCACAAGATCGGCTATACGCGAGAGGAGAACGGAGGAGAGGAATACATGACGCAACTGCGCGGAACGCGCAAACTATTCCGATTACAATTTACTTAGCGTTAAGTCTAGATAAATGCAACTCCATTCTCAAATGGCGTGAAAGCTGTAGCGCGCGAATCGCTTCCACAGTGTAGAAGATCGAAGAATGTTTCAAGGTAGTAGCCGAGTTCTTTCAAGCTAATAGGAAAATTCCTATAAATACTTGAGTGTTTTAATATTCATTAGTATATTCATTAGTAATAAGTGTAGCTTCCCATCGCGGCTGGAATAAGCTTTATTGAGCTTAATCACTGCCGTACTTGAATAATACAAAATGAAACATTAGGAATGATATGAACACAAATTGCAGGTAGTAAATTTTAACATAGCGTAAATAGAAAATACAAAACGAATAAAACAACAGATAAAATCTAGGGTAGTGCTATACTGTATTCTTTACATGGTATGCTTCTGTTCAAATGAAATAAAGCTTGTTAACCTAACGTTATTTTTTTTACAACGAATCGATAATTGCGAGTGCATTTGCAGCTCGCTTTTAAAGAAAGGATCTTACCAATCAAAATCTGGATAATTGATTAATATCCGGAACGTCGGATTCCCTTGAGATAACTTGATTAAATACTCGTATGCCCCGGGCGCATCAGTCCACCGAGGCGTTTTCGCAAGTTTGCTTGTACCGTTTCTAACGTAATTCACTTTACTTCGCGATGATGATCAAAGTTGTGTCCGTCTTTTGCAAAAGTTTAATGCGACCTAAAGGTCCATTTTTCGAAAAGATTGAACGGAAGTCGATAGCTTAACCAAATTGAATTAACAATCCTTTTACATTGTTTTAAACGTAAAATCGATAAAGGGATAACACGAAAATTAATGTTATTACACATTGAGCGCACGTTAAACCCTCCCTTACAAAAAATAAACGTTAATTTTCAGTAGTGGAATTCAATTTCAATAAATTTCCCTGAGATTTCGCCACGTCGACCGAAAATTCATTCTCATGATGTACCAAATACTACGAGGAATATCTTCGAAACCACAATGACCAAACTAATAAGGCACGAACGAGCTAAAATAGGAACGTCCAGACTAGATTCGATCCCTGAAATAATACAATATCAATTTTCTCTTAATCAATAGAAAAGAATTTAACGTATTTCAATACGTATTTAATACCAAGGCCACCTATATTTTTCCTAAAATCGATAAAGTTAATTTACTCTATACATGTTTTTTCAAATTCCATTTGTTTCCTCGTAAATACAAATAATATGAATCTATGAAAATTCACAATTTTATTTCAGGTTAAGTATTTTGACGTTTCATATTTATTCAAATAGACCTAGTATAGTAAACAAATATTTTTGTTGTTAAATTATAATTAAACCATTATATAAGATTAAGTAATATTACTCTGCCATTAACATGCATCAAAGGCCTTTCCGCCAGGGAGTCGATCCGCTCTCCGCAAATACCGTTAATATCATAATAGCACGTGCATATTAATTGTACACCCCATATATAATCATCAAAGGTAGGCTTGTATCGACATGTATACACCACGATGTTAACCCTTTTAGTACTCTTGTTGTCGAATGGCGTCAAAGGAACGAATATAACGTGATGTGATGCGTTCACACTAGTAAGCTCATGCTACTGTTTCCTAGTAATCGTAGTTGAAATAGTTTTGAGTCACCCAGTAATTTATACGTATGAAAATAATCTTGCTGGACAAAAAATATAGATAAATTAATCTTGTAACAAAGTGCCAAGAAAATATAACAAGTGTTCAGCTATGTCAAACGTCGTTAGGCATGACGCCAATCTGCGTCATATTTCCAAGGACACCGTGGATTTTGGGGAAGTGTAGCAGCTAGCAGGCCAGGGATGCAGGGGAGTCCGTGTCGCGGATAGTCAGTTGGAGAGAGGGGTAGGGCTAGTTATGCGATGGGGTTCGCGGAGAAGTGGGGGCGAAGGTACATTTCGAGGTCGGTCGATACCACTGTCCGTCGAAGCGCCATCGCCACGTGCTTCGCACCATGCTCAGTGTTTTCGCGATCAATCTTGCAGAAACGCATCCGACTTGAAAATTGCTTTTCCTCTCGAGTCGCAAGTGTTCCCAACGTTCCACTCGCATTTAGATTAGTTTGTTCGTATAATCAAGTCTTGATTCTATATTCCCGTATAATTTTATTAAACCTGCAAAATGAATTTACGATTTTAGTTTCATGAGAATTATTACCGCAATTTCGGAGAAATCAGTATCAAAGACAAACAAATAAAAGATAATATGTTAGAAATATATGAGGAAGCGTAAATCGATGATAAGCTAGAAATGACCACGTTACGAACTTTTTAAAAATATTTTTTTTAAATACTGTTCTATGAGTTGACTGTCAATTAGTTTTTTCACGATATGACCATTAAACCGAAGTACAAAAATTATATATGTAGAATATCGAACGATCAATGTCGCCCTTGAAGCAAATGCAAGTCTCGGATTATAAGCCGCAGAATGCAACTACAAGCTATTCATAAAAGCGACTAATATCGACAGATATGGGCGTGACGCGAATATCCTTGCGATTCTTGACATTTCACAGTTCTTTGATAGAGTAAATGGATACGAGAATACACCGTATATTTCACACACATTAAGCTCTAAATTTGATGAATTTGTATTCGCCTCTGCATAGCCTTGCGCACATTTTCGACATGCGCAACGCATTCCTGAACAACACACGAAAATATTTATCGTTCAAAATTGTTTTAAAAGAATTCTATTATTCTATTAAACACGTATCTTTGCATTTTTATTTTATAATACAATATTTATTTTATAATATAATATCCTTAAAACTTTGCACTATTACTAAAAATACATTAAATTTGTGGTACATTATAATATTCTGTGCCGAAATTTAATTTTCTCATGTAAATGGATTATGACAAAATTTGAAGACGATATTAATTTCCAAATTCTCGAGACACTTGCCAAAATTATTATTAAATCCTGTCTACGCAGGAAAGACGCAGTTACTCTAACTAAAAGCGCGTGACTGTATATCTTATTTTAGGTAAGGCTATGCACCCGCGAAGTTCTCCGCTCTCGACATGTGCAAACAATCTATTACTTGCTTTTTTTTAATCTTCCTTCATGAAGATTAATAACACGATGTGACGTAGACTTTAACGAATGAAGCGAGCCACCTGTCATCGATAAGAGACCCTAAGTACGAGGTATTAACCTTGATTAATTTAATTCCCTCCCTCTCGTATTTATAGCTTGGGGAACGATTTCCGAGCGGTACGCGCCGGATAGTCCACTGAATATATTCGGCCTCGCTTCGAAGCGCAAGATCGCGTGCGACCGGTACATTACGACCGCCGTGAAAGCTCAACCGGCGAGCTTTTATAGGTCAAGTTCTCGTTTCGTCTCGTGAGAAAGTATATACCCACCATCGAATCATGCATGTATGCGCGTTTACCAACTAAACGGCCATGTGCACGATCTGCCCTAGGCCTAGACCCAATTCACACCCAGCTGTCTCGTGATAGAACTCGTCATCCATCGTTTTCCTACCTAATGCTCAGTCACGTCCTTAATTGCAATGACGATATTAAATTGACCGACGGACTGAACACGGAGAAAACGGATGAATAGCGCAAAATGAAAATTGCTTTATGTATTCGCGAGACTCGAAATCCGCCGCGTCTCGCAAGAAACAAAAAAGGCATTTAATGAAGGACTGAATTTCCCTTCGGTTGGTGAGAAATAAAATTCTCTGATTTACCTCCAAGCCCGAAATGGGATAAAATGGATTTGGCGAAAGCAAAAAGATTGAGAAGTTACTATCTCGAGCTCTTCGGATTTGGATACATTGTCACAGTAGGTGGGTTTGTATCAGTATGTTTGCAGAGCTTCCGTATAAATCCCTCTCAGAGCTACCCCGTTTTTACTGTAGAGCTTCTGGCTTCTTTAAAACTAGACGCAAATTCGTAGATAAACTTCTTCGGATACATGTTGTTTTTGTCAAAATTTAATGCGTGCGATATCGTTGAAAAGAACAATTATATTTGACTTGTAATTAATTTCTAAACATAAAATACCACAGAATATTCTTGGAAAAAGAAATTATTATTAAAATTTAATTTCACGTTCCTGGGTCACTCTTTACACACGGAATATCATTGTTTCACGTATCATACATCATCTTCGTATGAGTTAATTACTGGAAATTACAGAGCGCGAAATGAAAAAATTCGTGGATATATCAGTACTCTGTGCAATACTAGACGGCATTAATTATGCGCGACGTTAATTACTACGTTGTACAAACAAGCGTTTCACCGCAAATCATTGTGCGTCGGTGGTAATACGAGATCGCAAAATTTACGATAATCGGTGTTGTATGAAGATAAGGACTGTGTTGACAACTAAAATTTCAGTGTATGAGTACGCGTTATGTATATTGACGTTATTAGCTTGCCAACGTAACAAACATATTGTTAAATATGTGTTTTAATAGCCATGCATTTTAAAATATAATTAATTGAAAGTTGTTGCATGAAAGCCAAAACGTTAACAATTGCAATGGTAATTTATTGTAAAATCAAAAAGGTAATTTAAATTGTAAACATTGAATTTTCTCAATAGAGAGAGAGAAACAAATTTTGTAGAAATTATGTAATGAGATCAACGTTGATATGGTATTGAATATAAGATACGAGGAAAATGTAAAGGATAAAGGGAATAATTTACATTCTCTCAGGACCAATTTAACTGAAGTGTGCTAAATCGCGAAAGCGATTCATATGAATGTGGCAGATGGTTTTATTTCGGCAAATTGGATCCCAAGTGCGCCATTCTTACATCTGGCCGAATTCTGTCGAATTTAAAGATTCGTGCTATTTTTACTCTTTCGCAATTTCTCTCCAGGATTTTGTATGTAAGAAATTTTACCATCTCCATCACTTTAAACTTACTTTATAAAGAATAATATAGATTATTTTAAACTAATTAGTTGTTTTTTTAACGCTAACAATCAATTCTTTGAAAAGAAAAAAAGATAAAAATGAGATAACACAGATGCTAATAACAGATTTTTTACCGTGATAAAAAATTTACTTTTGTTTAAGCGTGTGCGACGAGGATTTAATTAATTGATTTAATCATTCGAACGCATTTCTATTAATCCGTTCGATAAAACCGTGGAATGGCTCGAGGGACAATGCATGATTGTCGAGTGAATAGGAGAGTAGTGTTTTATTCAAAAAAATTCACAAATATAGGAAAAAACCACCAACTCAAAACCGCTGAATATATTCGCCCAGTGAACAATGTAATGGGAAATGTTATCAACGTTATATATGTGTATAGATATATATATATATAATATAAATAGTATATATCTTCATGTATATTCATATGTATACCTTAATGTAATCATATTAAAATTATTTAATTTTTGCGAACAATTAAAACAATTTAATCTATATAGCACTTCATTTTACGTACAAAAATGTAACTTATATATATATATATGTATAAATAACTATATGTATTATTCGACAAGATGTAACTTTTCTATTTTTTATTGTTTTTATTTTCTATTTCTATTTTTTATTGATATTAATACTAAAATAATCACAATAGATTATTATTTTTAATATTAGATTGTTTTCATATTAATGCCACAATTTTTCACTTGTTAAGAACTTTCCATTTGTTATTCTGATGCTAATATGCATTGTGAATTTTTTATTTCATTTTTCTTGCATCGAAATTCAATCACGGTCCATCAGCTTTAATTGATCGTATGAACGGGAATAAATAACGGAAAAGGCTCTTACCTTGGTTTTTCTGCTAAAGCAACGATATTACGAATAATTTCATCTCAGAGAAATACGAACATACAAAAAGCACGACGTAAGGACGGCACAGATGTCTTACCACCCAGCGAGCTATGTAATAATTATGGAAAAATCGTAAAAGGACAAATACAAAGAACGCGCGTGCTGACGGAAAGGGCAAAGGTAACACGCTCTTCAAGCTTTATATATGACTTTGCCAGCATGTGCAAAAAGACTTTTGGTCTTGCTGAAAACCACCCGAGGGTAAGTTTAACCGGCGCGGCAACACAACCCTCTTATGATTTTCAATGTCATGACACGAAGAAAATAAAGTTAGAAACCACGTGACACAAACGTGGCTCGTAAATTAAGTGAATTTCACGATACGTGTATATACATATGTGAAGTCGAATGTGCATATGTTATACGTTACAATGTAAGTTACATAAATGTTCACACACTGAGAAAAATTTCTGATTGGAAATGGATGAACCAAAAGATTCTGATCTCATATCAATCAGAATTCCAGTCATCAATTAAATATCTCGTTATCTCGACTAGAACTCTGATTAATACGATCAGAATTCTCTGGTTCGTCCATTTTCAATCAGAGATTTTCTCAGTGTAGTGAGCAAAATTCTAATGTGGAAATAATATTAAAAATAATAAATTTCATGTATGATATTAAGAATAAATATCTGTAAAAATATTTGTTAAAAAATATGCGTCCAAACAATAACACGCTACAAAAAATGTTTTGAGTGTATCAACAAATAGTACAAACAGAACGAATTCTGATCATATTGAATCAGAATTCTGGTTAATCGTATGGTCATAATCGTATTTCTGCAGGTTATCTCGATTAGAATGTTTGATAAATTTAATTATAAGTGTCTGATTTGCACATTTTAGGTTGAATCTACTTGAATTCCAATTAATTAACACTTTTTTCCAATTAAGTAACACTTTTTTCCAGTGTACATTCCGCTACCGTAAAATTTAAATAATTTTTGTATCGCAACTGACATAATATTAGAAAGAATAAATAAAACTTCAGAGTAAGAATAACATAAAACTAAAGTAGACATGAGGAAGATGTTAACGGAATAATACCGGAAAACGTCGTTATACATTGTCAAATATGATAACTCGGGAATCAAGTTTCAACATTACAACGGGTATCTCGAAATTACATTCGAACGCTGCGTTAGTCATTTTCTCGCGACTTCTGTACGTATTCTATTTCGCTTCAAAGTTAAAACGTCTTTCTCAGACGTTCGCAGTAATGCATGGATGGAGCAGAAACGTAAAGATATTTCTGAGAAAATTACAGCAGTCAAGAAGACATCGCGTCTTACGAACTAAGTATTTAAAGTGATGAAATTACAGAGGAAGAAAATAGCAGCAAAAATAGAAGATTAAAATAATAAAAACTGAAGAAATTGTTTTTCAAATTGTGAAGTTAAAAGCAATCTGTATGTAATAAATCTACGATTCTGATATTGTGTCTTTTTGAAAGAACTTCGGACGTGTAAGATTTTTATTAAAACGCAAAGATTTTCCAGGTTTTATTGGAATAAAGTTTGATGCATACGATGCACTTAATTATCGTCGTATGAGATGATAAAAAAAAGTATGATAAAAAAAAAGCTGATCTGCTGGTAATTTAGCAAAACGACAAAAAAAATTGACCGAGTCGATCTACTATTCACCGTATGCACATTTTTCTCGCCCGGTATAATTAGCTTAACGAGTAGGTAAATGGTAATTCAATTCCGCAAACATTACACCTGCCAGCGTCAGCGTAGCTGTATCGTGTACACGATATTACGGTGTAATTCACGGAATGTGCATGCACGTTCACACGCGCGTATACGCGCAAACTTTGAAATGTACTATAAACGAGGGAAATTCGCGACGAGAGCTTTCCGCCGTGATGAAATTTTCGCTCTTCGCCTTGCTTCCACGATAGCTGCATCGAGTCTGACGTACTTATTAGTGCAACACAAAAAAGGATATCTTGTAAGATTATTAGATAATAACATACTCGTCAGTTACCTATTATATGCAAAATATGACAGCACAATCATATGATTATTTTTTATAACATTTTTGTAGTTTCTTGGAAAATTGATGTTATTGATGGAATAAAACTCAAGGCTGCATTTGGAAAATAATTTTTTAAGTTTGTATAACAGATCGCGCTCGCTCGAATGATATCCGTTCGTGATATACTCGCAAAGTAATTGTCAGTAAATGCAGGAAAAAAATTTTTCTCATGTGATACATTATTTATTTTGTTTTTCTTTGTGGCGCATTGTTCGTTGATGTCTCGCTGCAAAACACGATCGTCGAATCACATCGTGCGTCGACGTAATTCCTTGTGGAAACGCGGCGTGACGAATGCAAATCATCAATGATTAACATCAGCTGACACTTTTGTCGCCAGCAGGCATTATGACGCAGCACACGATTTCTCGACCGCGCATAACACAAGCGAGTGACAACACGTGTCACGCGTGCATTAAGCCGGCACCAACGGCGATCATCATTAAATTGAACGCATGCAAACGATACGAGGGATTAAAGTTATTAAACAGCATTATTACAGGCGACTGTGTATTATGGTAATTAATTGATCGTGCACAATTTGTCAAAAAGAACGATACAAAGTATAAGATAACACAAAGAAAAATCGTCATCACGATAAAAATTTAATTTCTTGACTGTAATATACAAATGACAAATTTACATTTATAAGGATTATCATTGCAATTTTCTATTACGAGAAATTTATCACAATAGCAATGTGAATAATTGAAAGATGTGAGCAAGTTTCCTGCACTGGCAGTTACGTATGAATATCTTGATAAATAGAAGTTTAAATTGGCTAATGACCAAGAATGTCCTATCACTACAATTTAAAGTCATATAAAGACAACAAAGTGTCTTTAACAGGGTTGTTAACAATTTGCATCAACAATCGTTGAAATATATGAAAATAAATAGATGTTAGACAATGACTGCATGAAAATGCATTTAATATGTGCATGGAAATCGTTCTAAATCAATTTGTAATCCTGAAAGGTCATTCTATTTTGTTTCTTCACAATGAATTTTATGGTTGGTTGCGCAAAATTCAAATACCTATTTAATAAACAATTTCAAATTTAACAATTTGATAGATAAGATAATTTTACAATAAGAATCTATTAGCGTTTTTATCAAGATCTCCTGCTTCTGTTAATTTTATTAATTCTGTTAATTCCGTTCCTAGTAAAGAGTATATATAAAGTACATTACCTTAAATTTAGATTACGCTTGCGCACATAAAGGACAATTTAATTTTAAAGAACTTAAATTTTTAATCGAGATAAAGAGATCCGTGAGTTACGTAGAAGTACTTTAATTTTTTAACTAAAATAATGATATAACTTGCGCAAAACTTTCGCGAACGTGCATTTCGGAACTGCTGGGTTATCGCCTATTGGCGAATGTGTGCAGACCCGTGCAGTAACAGCAGCAGCAGCAGCAGTAATAGCAGCTAGCAGCAACGGTAGTAGGCAACGGTTCGTATCGATCCCTCAGGACCAGCACTACCCTAGTAGCCTTGCATTCTCTTTGCCATCTACAAGGTGGTCAAAATGTGGCTTTTGTGTATGAAAATATTTTATTTAAAATAACGAATACGCGAATACGCGCGAAATACCTTCATTTATCAACCTCGACAAAAAGATTTATTTTCCGGCTTTTTCCCGACTATCTCCGATAACGTCGAATAACAAAATGAAGATTTAAGTAAGCCAATGTCATAAGATTGCGAGTTTATCTAATGAGAAAATAACGAAAAAAGTTTAACGATTTAATCTGAATTTTAAAGTGCATTACAAAGTTAATTTAACGTACACTGAGAGAAATGATTTTGTTATAGGAACAAATCAAGGGAAAATACGATATTTGTTAAGAAAACGAATGATAGTTATTATTGCAAATTAATTATTTCTCATTCGTTAATGTAACAAATAATCAATAGTATCGCTAGCAAATAAAAGGCTCATGTATATACATAGAAGTCGTAGACGGTCGTAGGGTCTCAAATAATTCGTAAGAAATTGACCAATTCCAGTCAAGTATTCTCCTTATATTTGACTACACTGTTAGAAATTTCTTAATGACTTTTAATTAACATGTAAAGGATGCTTGGTTCAAGCCCGTCAATGAAAAATAATGAATGTTGTATATGAATATTTATTTACTGATGTCTTAAATTTCATTAACATATGTGTTACTTTTAAAATGTATATACTTTTCTTGAATTTAATATACATGCCATTACTTTTACATGGGATACGTGTGCGCGCGCGCGCGCGCGTGTGTGTGTGTGTGTGTGTGTGTGTGTGTGT
>NW_017257883.1:823045-871960 GCF_001594055.1 Mycetomoellerius zeteki | reverse complement strand
ACATGTACATTAAAGTTTATTTAATTTACAGTGAATTGAAATATTATTTATCTCCGTATATTAAAAGTATATTAAATTTAAAAAAAAATACACTTATATATTTTAATTTACTTGAATTTAATTTTATTAATATATACATTAAATATCGTTTCAGTTACGAGACATTTAAATATCATTTACCATTGTATATTAAAAGTTCATGAAATTTCATGACACATTTTTAAGTGTGTAATTGGACAGTTTCCTACGACTTAAGACCTCACGATCATCTACGATTTTTATATATCTACGATAAACGATCCTAAAGTCTATCCAAAAGATAGGTTAGATTTTATATACCTTCTATAGTTTGCTTTTATTACTAATAATTAATTAGTATAGCAGACTAGTAGCAATCACAGCAAACCAATTTTGTTGTCACATATTTACCGATCACTTGTTAAAGGTACTGGCGGCTTGTTAAATTAACAAAATCCTTTCTCTCAGTGTAGATTCTAAAGTTATCGTTTTATTATTCATTACATATGATTGAAAGATAATTGCGAATGCGCAAGAAGAAAAACATCTTTTCAAACCAGATTATGTAGCGCTATACGGATAATGAAAATATATCCAAGTAAGTCTCGGTTTGCTCAAGCATGCACTGATAAAATCGAACTGATAAAATATTTTCATTATCTGACAGTTCTCAAAACTGATTTCGGCTCATAAATTCTCTCTTTTCAAGATTTTTCTTAACAATTTCCACATAAATTTCGATATTACGGCATAACGATTTATAAAATTGTTTACAAATTAAGAAATAACTTTTAATTCACTTCGCGTGTAATTTCGCACAACATTATTAATACCATTATTACGTTTAATGAGATAAAAAATTATTAATTACTCGTAAGTCATATGCATTAATGATTAAAGTTAAATGTAAAATTATAGAAATGGTCTCTTCCATCTTTTTTAATGATTCATTAGTTCTTTCATTTACTTTTCATCTACATTTTCTCGTTCCCACCTTACAATCTTCCTTAATATTTATTGCGCTGCATGTTTATTATACCTTATTCTATTCTGACGTCGAGCAATATTTATGAGTTTGCTTTTAGCAACTGATAACAGACGAATGTTAATCTTAGCGTGCATCGTTAATTTCCCTTCGAGAACGAAGAATAACGTAACTCGCAAAACTTCTCAGCCGTGAAATGTATGCAACGTCGCCGCATATTCTCTGTACGGTGGGGAAACGAACATAAATAAAATATATTCACAATAAATCGATGGAACAGCATTGCAGTGTGAGAAACCGAATATGAGATATACTTGCCATTAAAGCTCTCGTAAAAAAAATGTAACAAAATTAACTTTTTCATTTATGCTTTATTTTTTAAAATATTGTTATCTCTCCTTCACATTATTAATAAACAAGATGAAAACGTATTCCGATTTAGATACACATTTTTCCTTCCTATATAAATGAATATAAAATGTTACGTTGTCAATAATATTTTCTAAAGTTCTCTCTTTCAAAAAAAATATATATATATGATATGAATGTAGTATATTTTAGTAAATAGCATTCTTCTAAAACAAAAGAAATTCATTTTGCTATGCTTGTATATATAAGAATTACTAGGATATCAAAAAGCAATTTTTGAAAATTCCTTTTTGTCAAGACCCGAAGGAATGTCTCCAATTCCCGTATCAGGGCGAGCTTATATTGATGCTCAAAGAGACGAAAGAGCAAATGGAATGAAGAAGCGAGGAGAGGAAGAGAAGTTGGAAACCCGTTGGACTATAAATAAGAACTTAATAAAACAACGTGGTGCACTTGACCTGCGGAATGTGCACCACGTGATTCAAGAACGCGTTGAAACCATACTCGTACACAACACACTTGTAGTGTTTCTGATATGATAACGTACATAAAACAATTTATAGAATATACCGTACACACAATGTATTTGCAATTGAAATTCACTATGAAGTTTAACTGTTAAAAATGTCAAAAAGGATTAAACAAAATTACGCAAATATCAAAAAATATACGAAATAAGAGAAATAAATATAAATAAAAATTCAAAGACTTATAGTAACAAAAAAATTTTTTTTAAATTGTTAAATATTTGTAAGAGCTTTCATAAATTTTGAATATCTGAAATATATATATTTTTTCCAGGTTTATTCATATATCCGACAAACTAATTCTATATAAAACGCGTCTATCCGTTTTGCCATTTTGGTACGCGTATCCATTCCATAACCCGATTATTCTGTAACCCTATTAGTCATTACATCACGCGTGTAATTACCATTACCTTCGCGTGTAAAATCGATAGTCTACGGGAGTCATAGACGATGCATAATACTTTGTTACATATAGCAAGGATATAATCGTAATGCCTGAGCATATAGTAAAAAGCTTGATATTTCATCCAAAAAAATGACCCATTTCCTTTTGCATGCCAACGTCAACGAAGCTAGAGTTTTTGCGCACGTTGACGTTAAGAATATGAGCCGTACCGACAGAAAGCTTCCGCATTTCTCGCGGAAGAGAAACTAAAAGCGCTTTCCTAATCTTTAGTCTCTTATCTTTTTTCGATATGAGAAGCTATTTTTAACACGGAGGCAATATGACAAAGGAAATGCATTTAACGAATATGTATAGAGTTAATAAGAAATTTATACAACCGCTTCATATCGATATTATTTTGTACGTGGCATTTAGTATTTAGATATTATGTTAAATTGATTTTTTTATACAATATTATACTCGGTTGCAAAATGCATAATGCACATATAATATCCAGAGTCAATTAAAAAGTATTAATCTTCGTTATCGTAATGGCCCTTCGTTTTGATCAAGCGCTGCTAAAACTGCTTTAATTTATCACCGATATTCGCCGTCGATGCCACTTAATATTGCTTTTTATATGCAGCAACAAATTTCGCTTCGAAAGCGTAGCGTATTTGGCTTGAGTGACGTAAAATATGAGTGCTATCAGAGGCAGATAAAAATACCGGTTTGGATTGTTTATACTCACATAACCTTAGTGAAAGAAGTAACATGGACCTCTGGACTTACCTAAAACATAAAATAAAAAAACTTACATTATGTCATGTAAAATTGTTTAAAAAACAAGGTCACTGTTTTAAAGATATCTTATGTGTAATATATTTTATATGTATATACATATATTACATATTAAAATATATTTAACATTTTATTTAATGTATTAAAATATAGATTTAATATATATTATATATTAAATATATTTACATATACAAAATATAAAAATATATACAGAAAAGACAGAAAAGAGAAAACTGAAATCAATCGATTTAGTAATAACAAGTTATTAAAAATTGCAATATAAAGAATATGGTTATCAGTGTTATATAATTTCAGAGCTATAAAATTTAATCCTTTTTCACAAAAAGAATAATAATATAATGAGGCAATATTATTCTACTTCCCGCCTCTCTCTCTCTTTCTCTCTCTCTCTCTCTCACTCTCTGACAATTTTTTCATTTCGATTTTACATCAACGCGTGGCAACATCAATAAGAACAGCGTATCGATTTGAAATGCAATCAATTCGTCTTAGGAAGTAAGGGAGAAAGCAAACAGGATAAAATAAGAGAAAAATAAATCGGGAAGTATCGTGCTTCTGTTTTACTCTAAAAATCGATAATATATCTTCAGGAAATTTAAGTCGTAGACGACATACGACGCCCACATTCTCGTACCATCTGGTTTTGTGGAGAAATCGGAGAGAAACATCGGTATACTATTTGCATTCAAACCTCCTATTTCACGCATTAGTTATTTCAGATTTTTCAACTTTTTGATAATACAGAAAAGGGAATAAAACGATAAAACACGTGAGATGATGAATTACCAATTTATACGAGCTGATAAATGATAGATGATAAAAAGATGGATGGTATACTATTGTTTTTTTATCATTTTTCGGATCAGCCTTTGACAAAGAACCAATAAAGTCAACAGAATTATACTTGTATTTTATAATATCTCTTCTTAAAGAATTGATTCAATAAATAATTCTACTTTCTCTCATAAATTCGTGTTATCTCGTTATTAAAAAAATCATCTTATTCGTATATAGGGAATGACGAATTTAACATAAAGATATATTCGATAAAGCGCGAAAATTTTAGATATTTAAATAAATTATAAAGTCTTTGAAGTAAAAAAATATGATTCATTATTTGCAAAGCAAATATAAGAACATTAGCGGTCAAAGACAAGTAATAACGATAATTAGAAAATCAAAATTGTTGGAAAATAAAAATTAATAAAATAATTTAATGTTTTAGAATTTAGGAAAAGATCAAAAAATATTTCGATTATAATGTAGTCTTCATCAGTTTGAAAAACAGTATCACAATAAATTATAGACCATGGGTAGAAATAGATTGAAGAGGCTTTAAATCGTAATTAAAAATAAATACAATAAAAAACAAAAATATTACAATCAATGAAACAATGTGTTAAAAAAAAATTGAAAATTAATATTTAAAAAAGATAAAAGGCATGTCAAATGCTAAATGCAATAAATTATAAAATATAAAATATAACAATCATTCACATTAGATAACCATTGAGCAAATTCGATGATTCTTAAATCTTTGATTTTAATAGATTTAAATAAAAAATAATATGCACAAAACATAGTTAATTTCGAGTTCTTTTCGTCATACACAAAGAAAAATAATATCTTAGAAATCAATTTTTCCATTTTACCTTCAACGCTTCTGAATGAAAACTTTGAACGTCAGGCCGAACAACGTTATCAAATATATACGATGATATGTCATTTATTATCTTCCATTGCAGACAATGAAGTCGACAGAAGAAGACAAACGAAAAAGAGCAAAAGCGCAAGCTGCATCGCGATCTATAATAACCGGATTCTCCGGTCGGATCTCCTGGCTCGTGCAGGTGTTGGCAGAAAATGCAATTTAAAGGCATTCACCTCTGGCAAAGCGTGTTTTCCTTTCTTCACGCGAGAGAATAGATCCTAGTGCAGAAAAAAAGAGGACGTACAATCTCTTGTGAGACGCAGTTTACTGTCTTGATAAGGCAAACGTGTTTGTTATAAAAGGAGGGAGAATTACACTGGAATTAAATTATATAAGATAATAGTCGTTTTCGCATGACAAAAGATACACAAATTTTGATGTCCTAGCGATGTTTCTTTCAATTTTGTACACAAAACGCATATAAAAACAGGTTATTAATTTTTTTAGTTAAATACGTAGCGATGTACGAAATAAACGTTATCAAATGATAATTTCTACGTAAATTGTGTAATAACTATGTAAATCACGAAACCAGTCCGTTGTCGCACGGCAATCGCACATGAATCTGGCGCTGTGTGGTGCGCGACCGAGGTATTAATAGTCAATTGTTATCGCTCTACGAACGTCTTGTACAAATGTGTATGATGACGCGACTCACCTTTTGCGGGGCCATTTGCACATGCCATTTACGCACATTTATGATCCCACATATATTGTTCTATGTCTTCTTTAACTGCTTTTAGGTACGTTTTTTTCAGTAAAACAGCAATAAAAATTATAAACTACGTACGGAATACCTTCACAATATACAGAAACTACAGTTTCATAACGCACCAGTTTCAACGCGCTTAAAATCTAAGAAAAACTCCATAGAAATCGAATAATTAGAAAATCCAAGATAGAACATCACCTGGCAAAGTATGAGCAGTCAGAAAATACTAGCTAGTGGACACAAGTGGATTAATTTAATGAAACCATAGCAGTCTACACGATTGCGCTTCTTCTCAAACGACTCCATCCAGAAGAAAAACACGGACATACTTTCTTTTTATGTCTTACAAGTAGTTCGTAATATCGCCTTTATTTATAGCCTGTTTAAGAATCTTATAAAACAGTGAAACAACAGGAAAAAAAAATTTTCCCTTTCATAAAAGAAAGAGATCCTATAATAACATCAAAAATATATTTTCTTCTACATTCATAATATTACCATATTTAATTTAAATATAATCGATTGTAAAAATCACCTATTTAAAATCTTAATTTAGTGTTTTTCTGTTAAAATACTAATTTCAAGTCAATGTATTTATAACGAGACATAGTTTATATTTGATGATGCGTATAATGTAGTTTTCACTGGCCGACTTTGTGTTTAGTAAAAACAAAATGCGGAGAAATTAATATGCAAATATTTGTATGTAAAATGGGGAAAAAATTAAAATTAAATGAACACACCATAATGAAACCAATTAGTGGATAATGACGCGCGTTGGCCTACGCTCCCAACATATTTTACACAAATCTTCGTTAACGGCAATGTGGAATATTTATGCGATAATCAGTTGCAAATGAAACTTTACTACATTGTGCTTACACAAAGAATGAGTTGAGTAAGATGCAAGCAAACTGTTATTAAATTACAAGGATTCGAAAGTAGAAAATTGTTTAACGTAGAAACTTCACCAATGTTAACATTGTTAATCTAAATAAGAATTAAAAGAAGAACAGACAGCATAGTTATGAAAAGTCTATCATTCAATTTTGGTCTCTTATTTAAAGCAACATTATTTTCGCATAAACTACTCCAAATTATAACGAGTTAAAAACCGCACTGTACGGTTATCCTACATTAAAGATCCCGAGGGAACTAGAGTATCAACTCGTTATTCATTGGGATAACCGAAATTTAATCACTATGCCTATGTATGTATTTTCCGTGGAAGCAAACTTAAAGTATGTACATATTTTACACTGTTAGACACCTAAAAAGCAATGGTAACCCAATCTCTTGAGTTAATTAACGTTTTGTTATTTTCAACTTCCATCAAAATGTAAAGCAATTCGTTTCTGCAGTGGTTGAATTGCTTAGTTTCTAAGTAAATAACGTTCATATTATCATATGCACTTAGTAAATAATAAGCTAAATTTATTGAGTCAAATTTAATTTAATTTCATGTGTTAAACTGTTTAACTTCCGCTGTTTTAGTTTAAATTAAATACTAAATAAGAACAAAGCGATTTATAGAAATTATTAAAAATAACTCAAATTGTAGGTATAATTCGCCATTATGGATTTAATAGTGTATGTTAATTAAATTTGCTTTATGTTAAAAAATGAATCATGAAAATAAATCATGATTTCTTTAACATTTTTCTTCGCAAAAATGTTCTGTGTTCAAAGTTTTTATTAGACAATAATAAATTGTTTGTACAGTAAAAGAAAAAGAAAAAGAAAACTCTCCTTGCAAAAAGCTCTTTTTTCTTCTTTGATTTCCTCTTTCTTTTACCATATTCTTCATAAATCATTATTAAAAACTAAGTAACAGCTTCGATTATTTAAGTTGAAGATCTCTTCTTTTTTTAGCCAAGTTATAAACAGTTATAAACTGTTATAAACTATTATAAACAGTTTATAATAGTTATTTATTTATACAAGACTTTATAGAAAACAGTTTATAACAGTTTATAATTTTATATGAATAATTAGCGTGTGTAATATATTATAAAATGTCTGCTACTTCTTGGTTCTGAATCTATAATGACATACGTTGATTAGACAATCTATATATACATTTGATTGCGATACATGAAACTGTCATATTTACATAATGGGCGTATCATTATCTGCAGCACATCTTATGGCTCTAATCTATACAGATACAAGGAACGAGAGATCATTTCTGTTAGATATATCAGTTCACGAAGTGAACTCACCGGAGGAGTTAATAGTGGAACATTTCAGAGTGTATAAAATAAATTCGCATATGAGAGGCGAGCGTGCGCGAATGAGTTCGGAATTCGAGGTCGCATGTTACGGTCGCGTGGGACGCATGTTAAGTGGTTAATTAATAATTTCTCTCCACATAGTTTCCCCGACAAATTTCGTTTTCCGGATGGCGCTTGGATTTATGATGTACTCACCCGCAAATCCAAGAATGTCGTCTCCTCGGTACGTTGCTCGGCGGAACCAGCAATAAGGGAACTGTACCCCTCGCCATGCTACCGCCGCCGCCGGAACCGCCGCCGTCACCGTCGTCCACCGGAAGCCGAAGCTCCGGCACCTGGAGGCTGCTCATTCTCGACACTCCACTCCCGATCGTAGCGTTCACGTCATCAGAATGTGTCGTTAACACCGACATCTTCGCATATCACTCGCCGGCCGGACATCATTAATCCTCGCGCTTCAACGAGCTTCGAGGGGATTCTCGACGACGTGATTTCACGCACACTCGGATATTTCAAGCGGACGCCTCGATCAGAGCGGCATTTCTCAGGATCTGCATGCGCAACCGCGACATCCTCCTCTATCCTCCGGCAATATGAAAGCTTGCATTCACGGTTACGTGAGATAGTGAAGCTTGCGCGCTGCGACCGAAGCACTTGCTGCGACTGATCCATGAAACAATGCCGTTACGAAGCGTTATAGCCGCGTTAAACTTTGAAAGGTTCGATAAGAATCGAAGTAGTCGAACGATCGATGGAACGATTATCTAATTAAGTGGTCAAGTATCAAAGATGGTAACAATTAGAATTCATCATTTATTGATATTCATCATTAAGTCAGATTTCTTCCGTTAACTGTATTTTTTGTTGATGATAAAACGTCAGACTTTAGCCTTGAAGAATGTTAATCCAATTACACGTGCGGAAGGACTCCGTTGATCAGAAATGCAGGCACGAACGCTTTCGCGCATAAAAAAAGACATGAACACGTCATCTCTGATTCGTGTTAATAACCCGATCCAGTTGATATACGATCGTACGGTTCGTCGTACGCCACAGTATCCGTTCCATGATTATAACGAATGAAGATGACAAGTGTTTCAGTGACAGGCAACTCTTTCGGCGCGGTGCTTTGTCAGCGTACAACTTGTCATCAATATGTCGGTGTATCGCTTTTATCGAATATTTCCAGCAATTACGGCGAGGTGCTGAATGAAATCACAGCCTGTGACGCGAGGAGCCTTTTGTTACACGTCCATAAACGGTGCTTTTGAAAGCTCGAAAACTCGCTCGCTCGCCCATTGAACAACGGTGAAACGCGTTGCGGTAAGCAATGCACCACACAGCGTAGATGAGCTGAGCTCTCGCGCGTCAACGCGACAAAGCGCCCGCGGGGTCACTCATTACGTTCTCAAAGAGAATAATTTCGGGGAACTCGACACACGCTCACGATCGTCGTAAATTGCGCAGTGGCGTTTATAATGATATCGTGCGGCTAATTTAACGCGTGGGGGAGAAATGTATTAATATACCCTATAACTCGCACAACAATCGCGGGAACGCGATTGTGGAGATTCATCTATCGTTCGTGTTTTAGTAAGAAGAAAAGCAAGTCCGATAAGCACAGAGATTCGATATGTCATTTTGAAATCGATTTCAATTTAGAACATTTCTAAGGAAATATATTATACGGCATGGAAACAGTGAAGCTCAATATCCAATCTGAAAAAGTCAATGTAATCAAGAAAGAAGAGCCGAGATGAAGAGAAATACCGTTGCGAAAAGAAAACGTTGCTGCTGCGGGATCCCCAGCGTATCTCGGTATCGGCGGATTATTTGAAATTCAAATGACGAAAAGGAAGCGCGCCACCGAAACTTTATGTCCCGCCATATAATAAAAAATCGTGGAAATTCACATCGCACTTTGTGCGATACGTAGCAACAATCTCTGTCTCATTTGTATGAGCAATGACCATCCGCATAGCAGCCATTACAGTTTATCTCGATTCAACGAGACTGAATAACGAAGAATTTTATCTTTTATTTTGAGGTGTGTGTGTGTGTGTGTGTGTGTGTGTGTGTGTGTTCCAGATTAAAACAATTTAATCAGGTTCTAACAAATTCTTCAACGAGTGCTTGTATTAATTCAAAGCGAACACCCTGTAAATCCAAGTGTGTAAAAAGTGATTTCAATATGTGTGTTATTTAGTTTTCCGTCTAAAAATAATACTACACATTAAATGTGTAAATTTATATTCATATGAAATATAGTACGTGTTATTTTTATACACACATTTAAAAACTCGCATATGGAAAAATCGCACAGATATATTGGTTATTTTTTACACACTTGGATTTCTAAGAAGAGAACATGATGCACTCGTCACGGATTTAATCTCTTTTAACATGTTGAATCTACGTCGAAAATAAGTCGTGTTTGAGCGTTTTGTTGAATGGATCTTGTAAATAGTAGTATCTCTCGTTATTCATGATGGCTTTTATTTATTTTTTATCTTAATTCTATTTGCATTTATTTCCATCTCCAGATGAACGATATTCTCAAATGAGACAGCTAGTTTATTGGTAGATATTGGTGAGGGGCGAATCAATGTACAAATTCAACCCGCAACTAGCGGTCCGTTAACTAGAAAAATTAATTGATGGACCCGAAGAGAGAGTTCGCGGTAACATCGTACACGAAGAAGGATTCCGCATGTTCAATTGCGAAACATCGTCGACGTGGACGGACGTTCATCAAAGTTACATCGAGAGTTACGAGGGCTTAATGGACAAGCTCGAGGTCGATTGTAACAACAGAATTTTATCTCAACAGAATTTTTATCCGCCCACTCGTAATCACATCACGCTTCTGAATATTCCACAGGAAAAATTTACATCGCATTACGTCAAAGAATTCTTAACTTTGAATTCTAATTTAAAATTAAATTTTGAAGAATTGAAAAATAAAATATAATTGATACAGTACGGCTCGTAATATTCTGAAATAGGAATAGACAATAGGAAGGCTAGAAGGACGATCAAATTGAGAGTAAAAAAACTGTAATTTAATAAAATAGATATTAATAATGACGCAACTACTCGACTTACTAAAGCATCATCAGCCTTAAAATATTATAATTTCAGGCAGCTTTCGTATGAAACTTTTACCGATGAAAAATCAATGTCGAAAGTTTCTGGTATAGCAGGATCCTTCCACTTGAACGTTCACCTGGACTTATTATCGATCTCAATAACCAATTCCATCAATCGTGGGTAATAGGTTTGCAATAACGCGCATGAGCCGTGATATTGTGGGGAAAATGTGGAGGTGAAACGCGAGGGAACTCCGTGTAATGTCGAAGGTAACGAAGAAAAGGAGAGAAAAACTGCCTCGAATGTTTATTGCGCGGGCTTGTACGCGGGAGGCCACGTGTAAGTCGGCGGAAATAGCACCGGCATGTAAGTCGAGTATAATAGCGACACTAAAGCGGAATTACTTCGATGAAGGTCGAAATATAACGCGGGTTTAATGTATCGTTAAATCAGTGTGCTAACGCTCATCTTTTTAATCATGTTGCAATGCATTGTTTTTAAAATAATAACAATAATAGTAGCCCGATGAGTTGCGATGAGTACTTGTGAAACAAGTACGCGACGCAGTGAAAACGCGCAAGATCCGCAACTCCGCAACTACAACGCGATGCGGCGCGACGCAACGCGATTCGACTTGCGGGAATTGTTCCACCGTACGTGATGCGCCTCTGCGTTTGCGGGCCAACAAATGTTAATTAAACATAATGAACGAAGAACACCGTGTCACTAACCTGATAATAAGATAAACAGCGGCGCTGTCATCAGAAACGTTGTATACACAAAGGATAAACGTATCGTAATAGCAATAACATCTTAATTAAGCCCCTGCTTACTAGAAACACGAAATTGTACAATATTTGCGATAGAGATTTGGCACAATTATGTAACTGAATTATATTGGCAATGTCGATAAAGTTAAAAAGCGTAAATTTCGAAACAGCTACGTATCAAGATAACAAGATAGTGTCAATACTGGGTCTTCCGAACAATGTTAGTTTGGCTTCTTTTTTTTTCTAGATGTTAGCAGCCACTAAATCCAAAAGTGATCCGAACCCGTCATAAACTGCAAATAGCTCAATCATTATCGAATAATGTACAGATTGGTACAACAGGCACAGTGTCAGTAAAATTAAAAAAAAAAGATGTTATAAAGTCTTTAATTTGGGAATTCAAGATCATAATGAAATTTATAAAAAGTAAACTTGTTTATAAAAAGTAAACTTAGCTGTAAGCTACTGACTTATGATTGTTCGGAACACTTCTTAGTTTAGTTAAGTGGCTGCTAACATTAAAAAGAAATAAGCCAAACTAATCTCTTGTTGCTTCAATATTTTAATTAAAGAAAGATTGATTTAGAATTATTCAAAAAAGTTTTTTTTTTTTTCAAAATTAAGGTTAATAGTTCCAGGACGTTCCTCGTATAATAAATGTATCTCAAGTATAATAAGACGTATTATTTTAATGATATCGTAAGACCAATACCTCTTTCTTACATACATGCACGCAGACATGCAATCGTTGTAAGTCGATAATGCTGTAATTTGAATTGTAAAATGCGCTCTTACATGTACACAAATATTCAACATTGTACCGAGTGCGCAGTTTGTAAATGCAGACGTGCCCCTAGCAGGAAATGCCCGTAATATATTCGTCATCGCATGCGAGCAATTCCGACCAACCATTGTGTGGAAGCGATCGTTCGTAACTAAAAAAACATCTCTTTTTTTCGATGATATGATATTTACGCGCTTGTTACATCCTCCTTATAGTGAAAGCGTCCTGAGCACGTGAGTGAATCACGTGCCGCGAGACGACGAATGAATATGTCCTTGGCTGGAAGGTAGACTGCGCCGTCTACGTCAAAAGTATGCAGAACGAATCAGATTCACTTCACTAGAAATAAGTACGGTTTATACATGACTGGTGATGAGACGGGAGGATGAGAATCGCGACCTTTTACGAGCGAAGGAACGACGATGTTTTCAAATGGAGCAATGAACTCTGCATCATGCTAAAAGCTACTCTAACGATCGCATTTAGACCACTCCGGAATATTATCCGACGACCCCCCACAATTCACTTACGACAAACATCCGCCTATTGTTAGCGAGATTAATAAATATATCAATGAATAATTCCAATAGATAATAATCGATTACGACGTCGTCGAGAGAGTTCCGGAAATAAATATCGCGAATGCGTGGGCCTGATCAAATGATACAATCGAGTCGAATATAATCGAGGAACGAGAGAATTAAATAATAATTACAAAATCGGCTCGCGTACGCGAATCGCTTGACCTTCATTTTTACGGCAACAAAACTTCTTGGTTCGTTTTCCACACGACGACGGCACGCACGCATACACAAGCAGTATTTCACAACAGTCACACAGAAATACACTCAGCGGTAAAGTGGTAAAGTCATGAATAAGACGGAAACTCACCGAATATCCCGTTACGATCCAGTCTAACAGAATTATGTCTACGTCATAGTTTAATCCCACACAGAAAAATGTTACTTTGAAACGTAACGGTACGATGTTTTGTGATACGGTAAGTGATAATTTATTGGCTAATCTTTTTACAAACTGTAATAAAGTCATGTTTGAGCCATGAATTGGTTATAATAGAGTGATTCAATATACATTAATAAAACTAATGTGTAATATAAATAAATATTAGTATTTTTTAAAATCTCTACAATAAAAAATATTTGGATTATAAATAAATACTAAGAGAAAACAAAGTGGAAAATGTATAAATTGAAATTGTGACACGTCAAATCGTTTGTCTTCGCGTGGCATGGCTAGAAAGTAATCTAACTGACACGAGGAAGTCGACAAGAATTTTGCGCTTTGTCACGGTAAAAGTGATACAAGTTGCGAACTGTCGTCTAAAACAGATACGTTGTGTTCTCATAACATATCGGGGAGAAGTTAAAGACGATCATAAAAGAAGATCAAACAGTCTCGCGTTTCAAAGATCATTACATTAAGCGCGTGATTTCGATTTTATCACGTCAAATGAATGATTAAACACTGAATAAAGAATGCTTCTCTTATAACACTAAAGTTATCGAGTATCCGTGTGTGTTATTTGAGTTATTTCTTTTCGCGATATATATTCATTTGCCTACATGTGCTCTGATAACAAGTGTTTATAACTACTTTTACTTTCTATGCTTTAAAATCTTTATTGAGATCAGAGAGGAGTAACTTGACAAAGTGATCTGCGAATTTTTTTAGTAAAAACAAAATTTTCATTTTATTCGTGCTCTGGAACTTTGTGAAATTTGCATTAACTATTATTTTATACAGCAAGCTCACTACATCATCACGCTATTGTTTTCAATAAATTAATTATGATAACTTTATGCATAAATTATAAGGAAAATATGCATCGCATAATCCCTAGCTTCTTGCCTGGCCTCGGCGCTTTGAGTAAATTCTTTTTTAAAGTATCGTGTCACTATAAAAAAAAGCTCTTTTTTCGACAGGAAGGTCAGTTCCTTTGATACAAGTCTGTGTCAACAGTTGCCGCTTTAAAAGACCGTATATCTCCGAGATCGAAGCGAAGGTGTATGTCTATTCATTTCTCGACACCTTTTCCTTGAAATGTCGGCCTTACAGGAAGAAAGTACCGACACTGAGGAAGCGATCGATAACAGTCTCGTACTTCATTTTTCTGAAATGCTGCGCGCGTGTGTGTTACCAGATCTGTTATTAATTATAATATAAATAAGAAACGGATCGATAGATAGAATAGGCGTCACAACAATGAGAGGCCATAATTATCGTTTGACTTGTCTATTCGAATACATTTCGTTAAGCGTCGTATAATGATGAAGCGATCTGATAAAAAATATATGCGTACGTATCGAACATTCCATCCTTAAGTGACTGACAGTTCTATTACAAGCGCATGCGGATACACAATACAATAACCACATATCTACGCGACGCGATTGGAGGCGAAGCTCACTGTAAACGCATTTCTCACATTCCGCGCACGGGACTGGAATTCACGGAATCTCGATTAGCCGATTATCCGACATAGAAATAAATATCGGTTTACATAAGTGCGAGATATATATATATATATGTACAATCGACACCTTTTCGATATTCAGCGATATCTAAACTGCAGCGACTCTTGTTGACCAACTTGCGGAACCGATCGGAACAGCTTTTCTCCGTCTACAGAACTCTTCAAGTTCCATCTACTGCAGTCGAGAGTCACTTTGTGACTCGTGCTGAAAATCTTTTCAGAAGCAACATCGAGAGAAAAAGAAAGTGAGAAAGAGAGAAAGAGCTGCAACTGAAAAGATAATCGAATCGTCTTGACTGTAGAATAGATAAAATCGAAAAGTTTTGAATATAGCGTCAAACTAACAATATTACGCCGAACCAAAATGATATTTCACCAAATGCATTGAAAATTACATTGGATACACAAACCCAGTAGTATGAAGTTCCGTTTTCCACGTATATAATAACGGAGAAATTGAGCAGTTAATCCCATGATAAAAGCGGGTTAGATGCATAATAAGTATGCCATTGATGCGCGTCGAACAAACGAGCAATCAATGTACTACTTTCAACTCACTTCCTTCCTAATCGTTTGGATCATCTCGTTGTTGCCGCTCTATACGTCATTACATCTCTACCGATTGCCAATTACATCGTATTGTTAATTAATCTTTTGGGATTAATGTGACATTACGATTGCCACTACCAGAGCTCGCGTAGCTCCAACTCAGCGAGTGTTCTAATTATCCGGTTGAAACCGTCCAATTTCCGATTATCCTGTCAGTAACTTAACGACAACATGAATAGATGCGGAACCGGAAACATAACGCGATACGCGTATGTGATAATAAATTCGAGTTGAATTTCCTGCCGTAGTTGCGAACTCTACGCAAACTTTACATGTGAAACTACTTTACTGTGTAACATAAATCTAGAAATATTTGATCTTTGCATAAATTTTAAATACGTATGGAGTTATTTTCAATTATTATAATGAAAAACGTTAAATAATTATTCCTCAAGATAGAAAAGTTCTTTTTTTATTCGCATCTTTCATTGTAAATCTATAAATTGCAACAACTCACGGCGCAATTGTTCACTCGCAAGAAGATATATTTTCTTCGTCATAACTTCTTCGTAGATACTTTTGTTTCTAATCACTAGATAATCTGATTCCTTTGGAAGCAATTTGACGCGAGTTTATTGTCCGTGATTGTAATGATCGTTGCCGTAACTCTGTAATCCGAGTTGTATTCGCCCACACATATCCTAATTATACTTCTGTAACGAGATCGTTTCGTAAATGAAACTGGCCATCGAAGGTAATATCGCCGCAATATCTCATGCAGATTGACTAGCGGTAACAAGATTTTCCACATGGGATTCAGCGAATTAATTGTCGCGGCTTAGCGAATGATAACTCTTCGTAAATCCGCATGCAAAATTTCGAGACTTTGATTGATGCCATAGATATTTTGTCTCTCCGAGGAAGCTCGTGAACCTTGTGAGACACCATCAACGGCGGTGCGATCGACGATATAGCACAGAATGTATAATGGAACGGACTCGGTCGATGTTCCGCGAAGGATTGTACCGAATACGAAACGAGTTCTGGACGGGTTATCTCTCAGGTACTGGCTTAAAAGTACCAAGCAACACGAGAGAGTATCTTTAATCTGCCTGCGAGCTCGTTCCATGAGCAACGATGAGAAACGACCGTAAAACCAGGCAAGGAGAACAGCCAGTACGCCAAAGTTACAGCGGATAAACAGATTATGAAATGAACCACCAAGTAAACGATTGCAAAATCACGAGAAAGCTAAATCACGACATTTAATCATTCACATTTCACATCGTAATTAATGAATGGTACGAAATACTAACGAGAGAGAGAAAGAGAGAGAGAGTAAACCAAATAATTCCTTTCAGTTACGATAAAAATCTTTGCTCTTGTCTCGATGTTGAAGAACTGGAGATGATATGGGTTTGACAAGCGAGTTAAGGCACGTGTTATAGATTACAACAGTTTTCTCATTACAGCGAAGCGCGACAAATGATTTATTAAGATGCCATCATATCATATATATAGTCCTAATATAAAGAATCCATCTTATCGATATTGAACCTCTCGACTATCAGCGCGCTGGAAACTATACGCAAAAAAGGGTGTTCAGGAAAAAAGGGATTTACAGCCGCATGACGCCCCGTTCTAATTTTTCCGCACGACAAAGCGATTATGTGTTACGCCGCGTGCCAACAACGCCGACTAACCGCGCCTTTACATTCTCGTCCTACGGGACTATCGATCATACCTTTTTTTACCCTCGAAAAAATTGACGATCGAAATACGTGGGTGCATATACCGACTGCACCCCAAGAGCGCAAAATAATAGCACGATAGAGAAAGTGCAAGTGCACACGTGTCGCGCATCGGCGCATCTTTCGTAATTCAGTCAGTGCCATTCGATTTCGTAATGGAAACCAATAATCTACGTACGCTTTGTGCATTGCGGAAGAGTTTACAAAATCCTGCCGTTCATCCAGTTATATTTACTCGTTCAGATGGAACGACGTTTGTTTGAATGGAACTGTCTCGGTCCGATCAGGTATCGCGAGATTCGTTTCCCAGTAACCGCGATAACTACGACGCACATCAATTTGGAGTTTTGACGTTGTACTCGTGTCCAAAATTCGATGCACGGAATGGATTTGAAGCTGAACACGCTCGAATGCGTCCTCCACTTTGACTCGAATTAGCATGATTGATTGCAGTCAGCTAGGGAATAACAGTTTGATCGAAAGTACATACGTTGTCCATCCATTTGAAGCAAACTACTCTAATAAAAATGTCTCCTCTTGCAAATTAAAGTTAACAAAGCGAATTAATTAAAACGTCTATATTCAGAAAAATATCGTTCTATTATTAAGAAAAGTAATTACTCAATTTATTTTCTTCCTTTTAAGTAACGGTTTTCTTTAACAAAAGATATCTTCCTGATAATAATCTTAAAAAATATTTATTACAAATTTTAGAAAAATTTATTATTAAGTTTTCAAAACAAAAATTTATTTTTTTTTGAAGAAAATTATAAAATTGATCGACGAAGTGACTATATAATAAGCAAATCGAATTTGTTTTTTATAATTTTGATCGAAGTATTAAACTTATCAAGATTCAAAATATATTTTGAATTTGACGCTTGTGATAAATTTACTAATGATAGATTTGCGAATATATATAAATATATGAACTTTTGAAATACCTGAAACAAGTAATTATTACTTGCGTATAGTAAGTATTTTTTTATGTGTATACTTCGTGAACTTACGGTCGAACATGCAATTTTCTTCGATAAAAAGGAAGGTGTTGTGTAAAATGATGCAAAATGTTATGTAGACTTTGTCATGTCATATCATTATAAGATACGTGTTTCTAAATAAGAAGCACAACATATTATTTCACTGTAATCTATTATTCAATCTGGATAATTACCAATCCTTACACTAGCATTTATATCTCAATTATACAGATGCAATAATCGCTTCATCATTGTAATTAAATCAAATTGTTGATGAAAATCATTGTCGTGATATTTCTAGATACTTAATAACTGTAATTTTATGCTCATTACTTCTCATCCTTGCCATGTTTTGTGATAATTTAAAATGCATACAAAGTTTTTATAAGAAAATCTAAGCATTCACAATGTGAATGTAGGATAATCTTTATCAAGGTAAACGAGATAAAAATTATAGAAGTACCGGTTACGTATAAGTTATTCATAATTGCTATTTTCCGTAAGATATAATGAATATTTTAATATATTCCGTGAGACTCGTTATAATGTTTTGACGAACTAATGCGTTACTTGAAGTAGTTATATAAACTAGAATTGTTATGAAGTTGTTTTC
The DNA here is from genome assembly GCF_001594055.1 of Mycetomoellerius zeteki. Lineage (NCBI taxonomy): Eukaryota > Metazoa > Arthropoda > Insecta > Hymenoptera > Formicidae > Mycetomoellerius > Mycetomoellerius zeteki. The sequence goes on along the minus strand of NW_017257883.1, from coordinate 853,163 downwards.
TCACAAAGAAAATTAAAAACAAAAAAAAATTAAAAATAAATTTCTAATAAAACCATAGCTAAAATTAAAAAGATTGAGCAAACACACACACACACACACACACACACACACACACACACACACACACACACACACACACACACAAGCTGATTAAATTGACCGTGTATCTTCAGAGTTTAATTTGCCAGGCTTTAGCGATATTAATTTCTTCAATAGCACTGCTAATAAAACTGATCTAATAAATTTCTACCGAAGTAAACTGAAGCGAATGCGGTAAATATATTGGAGAATTATTTCAGAGCAAACGCGTTCCTTCACGAGCAAAAACCGCGACGTACCGCGGTGTAGAAAATAAAAATGCATTAAAGAATGGACATGAAGTTGACCACATTAAAAAGGACATTTTAACAGAAAGGTAATATCGCGACTCTCTTGTGTTAAAATATAAAATTCGTCGAAAATGTACCAACGGTCACTTCGTGCATTTTATCAACGAGAGCACAGAGGTGCATCGCGTGGGACTTATGAAAATGCATGACGATATACCTTTCTCCTTCTCTCTCTTTCTTTCATGCCAGATGTTATTTGTATAATGCATCGCTAACACATACGCAAACATATACGCGTATACGTTGTTGCGATTCATTCAATCGACTACTCCTAAATCGCAGCGTCCACGACGAGCCATATGTTATTCTGTGTGTTGTATCAGTGAACCGCATGTCACTACAAGCACTTAGCTATCGATCAAGCGGTTATACGATATCGCAAAGCTTCGAGACTTCCTGATTTATCCAACGTATATTTAAACTGATGTAATAGTGATGCAAGACAAGCAGTGGCTCATACTTAAATATAAAGATTTGAGATTATCATTAAATATATTTATATATATATGACTGAAATATTAAACTATTAAAGAAATAAATGTTAAGAATTAATGTATACATATACACCATATACATTAATTAAAAAAACAAGAATTATTCTCCTTTTTGTCTCTTTTTTGAAATATTTGATAATTTATATTATATAATTAAAAATATTATTATTAAAAAAAATATTATTGTTAGTTTATTCGAAACTCAATATCTTAATCATTTAGTCGACAAATTTGTCACTGGAGGCAAGATGAAAACACTTTTTGTTCTCTATCGCCGGAGCTTTTGTACAATTCGGAAACGGACTTGAATCACATCATAAGACCTTTATCGATCGTGTTTTACGAGTAAAATCCCTATCGCCTTTCCGCGTTATAATGGTTCCTCCGTTGACAGAAAAAGCGGAATTTTTCATAAGTAGAGAAAACTTCCGCGGAAACGTCGGGAAAACTAATTACCTTCCTCATAGAAAAAGATCATGCTTTTTGAAGTGCGCAATAGTTAACATCATGTTTTGTTTGCAATAATTTTCACAAAAATGAAAACTTAATGATAAATAATAGCAAGCATTTTCATTACTGCTAAAAACATGTTGCGCTTCTGTAATAATCAATTTAAAAAAGTGTTTAACTAATTTAATCATTATTAACATTAAAGAAAATCATAGATATGTATTTTCTTATAATAACATAAATCTTTAAACTTCAATAAATCTTAATAAATCTTGTCTAAGGAAACATTCGATTGACACACAACTATTAGCAAGTAACTGTGACTGCATGGCAGCTTGATGTAGAATACATGTACCAGTCTTTAGTATGGAGATTCGAGATGGAGTACGCGTTTCAAAGCACTGGATATATCCAGTTTCTGTCGAAAAGCACGCGATATCAATCTTGAAACAAATCCACCAAACGCGTTACGGCATAACTTCATCATCGAATTTCAAAGCTAGACCACAAACGCTCAATAGTATACCCATATAATTATTATGAAGTCATTATTAGCGCGCGTAACTGTTAAATCGGCGATAATGTATGTATATATCAAAGATCTGAAAACCAGCTATCAGATAATGCAATATTCAAAATCAAATGCAAACGATATTCTGAATTACAATACAAGAACTTTTAAGTAATTTCGAGTTCTTTAAAAAACTTTAATTAATAAGCTCCTATAAGTATAAAATTTTTCTCACGTAACTCACAATATTATATTATGTTTCATATACTTAATTAACATTATTTGAATCACTAATCTTCTCTTTGTCATTTATAATGAATTATTTCAATTCAATGAGAATTTAAAAAATGAGATTTATACCTACATTGTCATCTTCACTAAAAATTCTTTGACATTTTTAATGTAAAACAACCATATCTCCTACTATTTTTTCACATGAAGAGAGAAATTAATTTTCTGTTAAATGTAGTTATGTAACGATCGTATTGTATGTCAAAAGCGAGCACAGTGATCCGATTATACAAAGTTTCCAGATTGTTCACTCGTGGGAGAGTTGTGATCATTCCCTTTCCTCTCTCCGTTTATAATCGTATTTTCATATACGCGTGAATTAATAGCAAATTAAATCAGGTTCACACTCTACCATAAAAATTGAATTCTGCAATACATTCGTCCTACATAATTCGCAAATAAAGGTTCATTAACTCAAATATATCGTATACGAAATAAAGAATTAAATATTTCTCCATTAAGAGTAATCATTTTTAATTTATGCAGTATTAATTGCAAACTAAAATCAATAACAGTAATTGTTTACGTTGCTTGCAGAATAAGCTCAGGTAGTTTTTAATTTCTATAATAATAAAATAGAGGAGATTCAAAGAACTTCGCTGTACGCTGACAAGCGTCTGCAACAAAAATGAAATGTATACAAAATATTACATACTTCATAATAGACAGCTCCGAAAAGATTTCGTTAGAAAAATACGGAATATAAGAAAGAAAATTCTTACAAAATTAGTCGACTGTGATTACAACACAGAGTTTTCTTCTGTCAATCTTGCACACATATAGATCTTTATGTTTGTTCTATTGTAACAGCGAGAAAGCTGATGGCGAGATGACAATTATCTCGTTTCGTGGGGACTAATTACAACTTTCTGAAGCGTCTCTTTTCTTCCGTCAAGAAACTAGGTTATCGCCACTACCATTGGCACGCAAATTACTTGCCCGTCGTAACAGAGAATCCTCGATATATTCTTATGGTGATTGGTAGATAGCAAGTTGCATAAACTTTTCTGCGCGTCGTCAGTCGACACAATGCCCCTAATACATCTAACACCTACCAAGTCAGGAGGAAAGTTCTGAGCACAAAGAATAGACTTGGTGTACGAAGAATAGCTTAAGGAATACACAAACAAAAGAACTGCATAAAAAAATTTATTAAATTGGACAGAAATAATCCGCCTTCCGCAAGAAGAAATTGATTTAATGACTTTTTTCAATCACTTTTCTTTCCTCAAAGTATAAGTTATTGTAGGAGGGACCATAAGGGAGAACAAGCTCCAATGAAAATAGAATCATATCAAAGTTGTAGGTACAAGTTAACGATAATATCCGCGCATAGTCATTATTATAATAATTCCAAACTTTCGCACGATAAGTATTACGCCCAACTATAATAGTGCTTCTTTCAGAGAATAAGTACCTACCTCTCTCTCTTTAGTAATAAAGATAAAAGTTAATATATTTTTTAATGATATAATATAAAGATATCTTATATAAATTATCCAAGAGAAAGAGAGAGAGAGAGAGAGAGAAAGATATCGTAATTTATTACGCGCTTTAGAATTGGAGTCTCTACAGCCAAAATCAGACATAAAAATATTACAATAAAAAATTATAAGAAGAAATAATATTACAATAAACTGAGATATAAAGAAAAACAAAGATATAAAAAAGATATTTAAAGATATAAAAAAGTAGCAGAGAGAAAGAGAGAGAAAATTATAAATGACAAGAAGACGTACTTAATGTAATAATAAATTGAATTTCAATTTGCAGTATTATGCAATTTTATTAGCAACGACTTAGCAAAGCTATCGAATATTCAAGTTGATGTAAATGTTGCACATAAAACGACAAAGCCGTTTACATTAAGACCACTGATACTCCGCCGTAGAACGAACTTTTACGCATTTGGTGTGTAAAAAGATCATGCGATCTTTCGCGTGCGGAACGGTGTATAAATATTTGTTTTGTTCAACTCCTCGGAGAAAAGATTTCTTCCTTTTCTCACGGAAAATGTGGTAACGCGAAATGATCGTCGTTTTCGTCAGTTGACACGTTTGTTTGCCGACATTTTGTTGTACGCCGAAAGCAGAAGCAACTACTCAACGAAGACAAATAGTCATAGTTGTGAAGAGATGTACATTACTTCGTGCAACGTACAAGTCACATTTACTTCCAAATAATTCGACTTTACAAAAATCTTTTTCTTTTTATTGGTACTCGCCTGTCGCACGATTGATGCGAGCGCAGTTACTCGATAGCTTCGTTAAATTTTCTCCTAATTGCTCCCGATTGCATTTCGTGCGGCACAGAGCCTTTCTTCAGCGAGCCAATTGCTCGAGATAATTACACACAGATAATTACAACAATCAATCTGTTTTCTATATCAATTGAAACTTATTTATAGTCGAAGCGTTCTCGTTCGAAGTTACGAATAATCTGGTTGCACAGCAATATTACTATACACAGTGTTACAATTCTGCCGCACTGAACGTTCGATATGCTTTAGATAATGTGTCCCAGACTCAACACACATAGATGGCTTTCAACAAGAGATTCTTTGATCTTTGACGCGGATTCGATGTCGAACTTTTTGACCATTTTAAAGTCGAATATTGCAGCTTCTCAGTCATAAACGACTGAAAATGAGAAGAGCTCTTTACTTTTCGCTTTTCAAAGAGGAGAACTTTCCCGGGAATCGCGCACAGGCATGCAAAGAGGTAATAAAACGCCGGTCTTTATTTGATTTCGAAAGTGCAGAACTCACTCGATTTTTTTACTACGTGTCTAGATTTTTTATTCACAAGCGTCACCATAGCAGCGAACTTGGTCACCCGAATCTGCACCCATAAACCGCGCTTCGTAAAAACGACGTTGATCGATGAAAAGTGCGTCTGCCGGCAGTGCAAGTACAAAATGAAACAATTTTATATTCATGTATATTCATGTATAGAAAGAAGTGTCTTGTCATCTTATTCTTGAGAAAAAAAAATTATGACTAACAAAATCGAATGACCAATTCCGATTCTCTGGAAAAATTCGAAAACTGTATTTGCAACGTGACGAGAAAACGTGATGAGAATAGAGTCAACATTTTTCTCTCTCTCTTTTTCAAATTATTCAAATAAGATTATGCAAAATCACATAACTAAAATGCAGCTTTCTCAGCTTCGTTAAAAATATTATTTAAAATCGTGCATTCTAACTCGTTTATTGTAATTAATTTTATTTCTCGCGAGAAAGAAATAAAATTAATTTTTGCCAAATTAATCTTAACTGTGCTCGAAATTACTCAATAAACAATTGTTAAGATTGCTTTATACATATCCACGGATATAAATAATTATCATGCACAGAAAGAACAATTTTGCTAAAGTATCTAAAAATTATAGCTAAATGTACATTTGAAAATAATTTTGTTAAGCCATCAAAATAATTATGTCAAAAACACACGCATAATAATAAGCAATGCTGCAAAAAGTTTTACTCTTACAACCAGCGTGAAAGAGTTCTAATTTTGATGGTCCAACAAAATTATTTTCAGATCTGTATCTATAACTTAAATTTTTAAATATTTCAGCAAAATTCCTTTTTCTGTGGAAAATTACTGTTTATTTAAAAAAAAAACCGAGAATACATCAATGTCTCTACATAAAAATTAATTAATTATTGTGTCATCCCAGATTAGAATTCAGGCTGAGGCTAAACGGTCCTTAGAATAATGCGCATCGATAAATACTTGAAGCATGTATATATTCGAATGCCCATTCGAACCGTCAGTCGCTCTCGAGACGAGAAGGATCACTCCTGGCGAATATCCACGGGGGCGGCTCGTTCTTTCGCTACTTACCCGTTCGCCAAAGAGTTCGTTCTCCTGGAGAACGTTTCAGAGCGAGAGGACCACTTGGCCTAGCGCAAATCCTCGATCGAAAATGTAAAATAGGACAGTGCACTCTAAGACAATTCACCTTCGCTGATAAAACGGTGAATTTACTAAATCGTTTTTCAGCGCATATCTTACTCTTCGAGACTTATAGGCGCACAGTTCGCCGTGACGAAAAAACACGCGCGTAAATAGCACACGCGAGTGACGCGCCTGCCTCACGACGTATTCGGAGTTAAAGAGCCACGGAGTCGTCAGCCGTGAGCAGTCGATGTCCTCGATAACGATTCCCGAGGAATCTTCGTTTCTCCGCTGTTCGTCGCTTATCACTGCAGCGAACGAATGCTGGAGGATAGCGAAGGAGATGGAGACACAAAGGTCGGCTGTCCCAGCGAATTGAAATTTTGGAGAGGCCCGCTTCACGCATCCACGGCTACGATCGCATGTCGTCGTTATACCGCACCGATCGAGGCATCGACGTTGATGCGTCGCGACGCGTTCAGATGCGCGCATCGCGCGACAAGCGCAGACCGTCGGTTTCCGGACGATGCACTCACGTCGTCACGAACAACCTTCGTCCAGGATAACGTTTCTCCGTCGCGCGTCTAAACGCGTCACTCGTATCCGTGCTACATTAGCTGGTGCCTCCCGGGTGCGCCGAGCCGCGCAAATACGACGCGCACACCAGCCGGCACGGAACGCGACTGACTTTGCGTTCTGACTGACGTAGGAACAAGAAGGAGAGCGAGAAAGACCGAGAAAGACAGAGGGATTGAGAGAGAGAGAAAGAGAGAGCACAGAGGCGGAGGTGGAGAGAGGCAGACAGAGAGAAAGGAGATAAAGACAAACCGAGTCAGACAGAGGCGGGAATCGCGCGCGAGTCGATTTGCGACACACGTACGCACGCACTCATGCACGTACGCATGCACGCACGCACGCGTGCACGCACCACGTTTGCACGCACGCACGCACGCGGCAGTGCGCGCTGACTGTGTGACGATGAATGAAGCCCAAGCATAGCCGTAGCGCGTACTTGTACAAAGAGTCGCGTGCTAACTTCGGCCGCCTCCGTCGGTGGCGGCAACGCGCGACGTCGACGACAACCGAGCACAAGGTGGTGGCGGCTGACACAGGCGGGGAAGAGTGGACGGATGCGAAACTACCCGCGCCCTACCGACCCCGAGCTACAGCGCAAGAGCGACGGGGGCGTCCGGCCGACCTGCTGCCGGCAGCGGAAATGTACGAACGCCGACGTTCTCGCTCGAGTCCGGGTTCAAATTTGTTCTCGGGCGTGAGGTATTCTGAACCGTGACATCGGGGACCACCACTCGGAGGGCGGGTTTGTGAACTTCCACCGCGAAAACCTCTCTCGCGTACCCGACGATCCGTCAGATACCGAAATATAACAATCTCTCGAGTTTGGTAATATAAAACCTGACTGTGGTAATGCAACATTTCATGACGCGGTAAGTTTCGTTGAAATAATTTTGACAGTTACGCCAGACGTTAAAAGATAACAGACCGATATTTCTCCTATCAAAAAGGAAAAATAATCATTTCTTTAAGAAAATAAAATATGCATAATATCTTTAAGAGATCAAGTCTAAAGCGGCTTAATATAGTATTTCGCTTTTGTAGCACGTAAAAAGTATTCGCCATGAAGAGACGCCACGATTACGGTTCTATTTCGATGTATTATTCGGAGACTTTTCTTGGCATTTTCCCGGACGCAGCAATTCACCCGAATGGATTTACGGAATACTAAATTTGCTTCCGGCGTTTAAATCCCTACGGGCGTAGATGAAACTTTTTCGTTGAAGTAGACTCAAGCTTGATGGTACAATTCATAATCATTTAACAAATTCATATCTTATTGATATGAAAAAAAATACAAATTGATCGATATAAATTGGTACATTCAACATTTTCGCAAGTTCTTTATATATGACATTTTTGCTAGTGGTATTTTTTTTTAACATATATTTTATAATTTACACCTTGTGCTCAGAAAAAATTTAAATTTTGATCTTTAATTATATATATATATATATTAAATTTCTCTAAAAAAGTATCGTATAAAATAACTCGTTATTTATAGATTTAATTAAAAAATATTTCATATGAAAATGGAAATTGATAAAATGGTTTCAAGAGAAATGTATTTTGGTCGCATTGTTTTCTTCTAAGTGAGGGCACCAAATGGATATGATGGTCACCTCCACTTTTTTAAGTGGAGTTATATGATTTTTTTACATAACATTATTCCTTTAATTATTCTATTTTCTACATATAAAAGTATTAAGATAGAGAGAGAGAGAGACGTCAAAAATCCAAAATAGTTTACGAGATATCTTATACTTTAATTATTTTGACACATATTGACATAAAATGTTAAATATTTCGTAAATATTTAATATCTATTAATTCTTTGATAATCGTATCTTAATATGTTTATGAATAAAATAATGAGATTAATCAATTAATTGGTGTAACGAAAACGCATAGTTGCTAAAAAAAAATATGTAGACAAAATGGATACTTTTATACATATATGTATACCTACATATATATTACGCTCAAAAGTGTATAATAATTTTCAAATCATTATTAAGAAATGATTTTGCAACAACGGCAAATTATTCTTTAATTAATTAAAACTTGATAATTTTTATATAACAACGATTTACATGACAGATTAACAGAAATAATTTTTTTGTATCATGATCTAAATGATCGAGATGAAATAGATGTATGTGTTATTCTTGCATTGAAGCTAGCTTTTTCTATTAAACCCGCACATTCAATAAATTTGACGGCTTACGACAGTTTTTCCGACCGTTCCTGCGGTATCCCGATAAGTCATCTCATTCGACGTGAGATACTCAATTGTTGTGCGGTCCTTGATGCGGAACGAACTTCGGCGTAGTCAGGCGTTTTTGGAACTCGATTCCGACGTAATAGATGTATATACGAAGTTTGCGACGCGAGCATCGTCAGCTGCGCTAAAACTTTCCGATAATTGCGCAACTCGTTCTTCCGGGCGACGCAAGAAGAGTGAAGAAAAAAAAACGGCGGCAGTCTAGTGGATGATCTAATACATAATACAGCTCGTTATCCACATACGACGAGCTCGTTAGAGTTTCAAAAACGACGTCGGCCTGGATTGCAAAATATGATAACGGAGACGTTTGCGATCGAAGCCCAACGATGTCGCTTTATAGTGCAGACTTTTACGATTACTGTCTACCGATAAGCCTCATGTAGTTCTCGAGGTCGGTGATAGCGCGATACTTTCGACGTATCAAGAAACAATGACTCCACTTTTTTCTTCAATAACCGTATTAAGATTAATAACTGAAGCTTAATATTGTAACTTAATATTGAAAAAAAAAGAAATTTTTTGTGAAGCCACTCTCGATTGTCTATCGATCATATTCTCTAAGAAACCACGGTAATAACATCTTTTATTGAATAAAATCTTACATCTTATTTACTTATTCAGAGGCTGCTTTTATGAAATGGATACGCGTAAATCATAAACTTTGCTACAAGCTGCAAGAGCCCCGGGAGTTTCGGCCTTTCGGGATATGTTAGGGTTGAACTAGAGAAGTTTGCTTTGATATCGCGTAATCATGTCAGACAAATAGATCCTTAATCCTTAAATTACAAGGAGTATTTCGAGTATCTCGCAGAAAATGTGGCTTGCAATATTTCACCTTTTCGTATAAAGTCCGAAGAAAACGTTAGAAATGCGTCGATATAAAATACAAATAATTAACGTTTTTACGAGAGACGAATAGTTTTCTTTACTCTCTCGACAATAAAAATGTTAATAACGAAAACATTTAAATATTGGATATATTAAGTATCGAACATTGATAATTGAAAATAAAACAAAAATTTAACATATATGTTAATTTCCGTTTAAATTAAGAATTAACTTCAAGAATTAGCTTCAATCCGCTTCGGTTGAGACTTTGAATTACGGTTATAGAAAAGAAAAATTGAATATTTAGATAAGTTATAGTTAATAGCATATAAGATGATGATCAAGTAATAAACGATAGTAACTGCTTTCAAACAAAAATTTAAATAAAAAATTATTATTCATAGATAATAAAATTTTGGTCCTATTTTATATTTCCTCGCTGATTGAATAGAATAAAATATAAAATCTAGTCTTGTGTGTGTGTGTGTTAAAACAGATTTCTCAAATGGGTCGTGATCTCACTATAAATCCTCTAAATCTTTAAATCTCAAAATCATACAGTCCTTTTAGGTTTTTATTTTGCATATATCAATATTGGAGAAGGGCACCTGCTTTTGAATCTATGACAACGCAAAGACATTTGCCGATTAATTTTTTTCACATAAATGTGCTGATAAAAATTTGCTGTCTCCTGTATCGGGCAGCACAAGTGTGACTTATCAGCACTTTTCATATTTACACGTTCGAACTAAGTATTGCGCACTTGTCGATGCATATTCCCAGACTACTGAGCATTCGTTATAATTGTTAGTGTTACGGTTATCAACGTAATGAAATTAAAAGAAACACTATTTAGATAAAAATACAGATGATTACAAGATAAAAAGTTTAAAAGGATAATTCGAATATAATATATACAAAAAATTAAATATTTAAATAGAATTATGATAAGTATTAATATATTTATATATAGTACGTGTATATGTATATAAATGTATTTTAAATTATTATATTAACTGACAATATAAAATGTTTTCTATCAGATTTATAAAATCAGATTTATATGTAATTATTAAATACTTGTAATTATTACTTTGAATGGATATAAAATAATTTAAATTTCACGGATATAAAATAATTACTGTACTCCGAAATAAAAATCGGTGCTGAGAATTTTAACTCTCCGTTTCCTTTGAAGTAAAAACAGAATTTTCGTAATATAAAACAATGTTACGAAGGCGCGTTGTCATCGCGAGAGCTCCAAAATGTTCAAAGAAACAGAAATTTCTTTTCTCCTGCTCAATTCAGTGGAAAATCGTCCGTGAGGGACTTCACTTTACAGGATTCCAAGTGTGCTCATCGTAGAGAAAACTTGTTTCCTTCCGATTATTAAAATAACAGAAAATCCAAATATCAATTTCGGAATATACAGGAATTCACTCGAGGTAAGTTTAAATCCATTACGCGATCTTGTCAAATTGCGCGACATTATAACGTCGCAGTATCGATGCAACAAAGTACTTTTGTACTGTGTAATGTTGTTCGTTACAACGAGTAGACGCATATTACACAACGTGCTAATTAACGTCACAAGTTGTATTGCGTAAGAGTACAAATTATGTCTCTCACGTGGCCGCAACTAATCCTGCTATATCTCATATTCGCCCACAAGAAAAACGTGCCTCACCTATTCATCTCGTTGGCATTACATTATATAAAATAAATTATGAATATATTTGCATACTAAACAATAATATCAAAAATAAATGCTATAGATGTCCGTTAAGATAAAAAATACTCCCTCCCCTTTTCATTCTTAAATTTTTATATTGCTATGTACCTACTTAATATTTGGAAAATTTAGATTTTTAAAAAGGAACTAAAGAATGCGAATTCACATTTGCATGTGTTGTAAGCATTATGCGTAGATACGATCTGCGATGATAAATTCAATATTACGCACCTCCGAATGTGTGACTTCACGCATGATGCGCAGTAATTTCAAAATCTTGTCACGTAACTCTCGCTTAATACGTTTTTACAACGTAGCATTAATTGAGACATTAATCGAAATTTATTAATTCGATTCTAATATATTGAACAGCCACGATTTTATTTTAACGTACGAAGAGAACATAGGGTAAGGTTGCCGAAATCGCACCACTTTTTACTTAAAGGCTCATAATTCAGAAATTATGAAGAATATTCAAATCTGAAAGTTTTTTACAGCATAATAAACTGCACTCTTTTCCCTTTCTTATGTAATTTTTTCATAATTTTTTTCCGCTATTATAACGTTTAAAATGAGGATTTTTTCAGTATGGTGCGATTTTGGCAACGAGGAAATTCGATGCTTAAATCGCACCATATCTCAATATTCCTCATTTAAAACATTATGTTAATGCAAAAAATTTAAAAATTATGTACGAAAAGGAAAAAAATATATTTTATTATGCTGTTAAAAACTTAAGAATATATTTTTCATAATTTTTGAAACACATGATAATTTCAAGAAGTAATTTAAGCAGTTTCTATGTGAAACAAAATAAACACTTCGTAGATTTACAATATACATTTTTACATAATAATGAATGGAATAAAAATGTAAGAAATGGAAAAAATATTAAATAACGTGCGATTTAAGAGGTTAGAGTTTGGTGCAAAATTTAGGAAAGTAGAGCATTTTTTAAATTTTTATTTATTTTATCTATAAAAAAATGTAAAGCTTTAATCCTATTAATTTAATTTTAATAATATTCTAATCATGACAAATGATCAAGACTTAGGCATTTAACTTATATTTCCTGTAATTCTGCTATGAAATACGTTAAAAAATAGTAACACTATCACGATTTTTTTATTTACGTAAATAACAACACTCCTGTTGCACTTCATGTCGCGAGTATAACGGAGTATTACAGTACCATGTAGTTCTTAAATAACCCGTAAGAAAGTATATACTATAAATACAATAACTGAATTTTTAAGCGAGGTAGTGCAATTGAGGAGCCAGTATGATTTCGGCAACTTTGCCCTACTTGGATACAATCACGTACTCAGATCAAAGACAACAATTTTTAGAATGGGCTTTATACAGAAAAAGTGATTTTGCTGAAGCATCCAAATTGAAACAAAAAATAGTTCTAAAAATAATTTTGTTGGTTTATTAAAATAGTTATATAGGAAATCCAAGCATGATGACTAATGCTGCAAATAATTTTGATATTCTAGCAACTAATATCAACGTCCTAAATAATTATTTTAACAGTAGAGTCCAATAAAATTATTTTCAGATTTGAATCTAATTAAATTTTTAAATGCTTCCGCAAAACATTCTTTTCAGATAGGTGGCAATTCTTATAGGCATTGAATAGAAAAAAGAACACAGAGAGAAGGCAAGCAGTTTTTTCTTGCGTCTATCATTTAATAAGTGCATAATCTTTAAACTGCGCAATTTTTTTTCTATCGATTTACCTAACGCAATCTTGCAATTACAAACATGTGTTTAAAACGATGAGCCTCTTAATATTCGTATCCGGTCATCGTTTAAAGTTATAGAAATACGATTAAAGTCTCCTCTTATGATTCACGATAAAACATTATTTATGCATTCAAATCCGCGCGTCCGAAGTTGGCCTATTTTGTTATCCGTGGTTTCACCTCGTGGAGAAGCTACAACATACATGACGTTTGTCCAGTAATAATCCCGGAGCCAAGTTACGAAACCAATGCGGAGACGGAATAATTTGTCATATGATGTCAGATGTACACGCGTACGCACCGAGTGCGGTTATAACATCTGACAAGTGTTAAGGTGCATTTAAGCTTATGCGATCGGCGAACAACGAACGCTTCTGAGGCTCGCATTTTGGTATAAAATATTTTCAAATTTTGTCGACGTTATTATTTACAATATTAGAGAAAAGTTGCCGATACTGATATTATAGGTCTCCTAAAGTGACACCTCCTTATTTCTCGGAAACTAACTATTGCACTTTATTAATACTAATAAAATCATGACCTGTTTAGCTAATTAAAGAAGTACAAACTCATAATTCGTATATTTGTGGCTTGTTTCTATACCAAATCAGCTAAAAACGAATTCTACGAATGCGAAAATAAAATTCTTATGATTTTCTTTTGTAAATTGCGTGGTTTAAATAATAGTGACTATATTATTGATAATATTACGTCATTTTAAATGCTTGTAGTTTCCTAAATCAGTTTTATTTATATTATTTTTTCTCTTAGTCTTTTCATAATACGATTTTAAATTTAAAATTAGGGTATAGCGTAAACCGCCACACCTGTCTGTAAAATAGACCATGAGCTAACTTGATTTTTATAATGTTGCTTTATAGTGTCAAATAAGTCTATTGGAGCTAAAGGCAATCGTGCATATATGAAAAAACTCTTGAAAAACTATCGCATTACATATTTTTATCTTGCAGAACAGCATAAAATAATGCATATAATTCAATAAAAATGTTTTATAACGAAGTGAAAAGATTCTGGAAAATCTTATACATTCATTTGTAGGTACTTTATACAGATAATGCTTGTAAAATACAAAGAATATGAATACGTAGCATTACTGCCTACTGTGTCAGTTTTGGAGCCCATTTTGTCAGACGCTCATTTTTGACGCTTACCTTACGAAAAAATTAATTATTGCAAAATTGTAATATAAAAACTGCTTATACTATCTGATAGAAGACACTTTTCAGTTTGTACTTAGGTTTTTAAAGTTTTATTTTTATCTTTTGTTTAAAAAATATTGTCTAAAAACAAAGTGATATGTCGGTATCGGCGACTTTCCTCTATCTACATCGTACAAGATACGATTTTTAAATACAATACACCTACACTGTAAATTTTTTAAAGTGAAATCTCACTCCAGGAGAGTGAAAATACAGACATTTTTGGACAAGAGAAGTGAAAATATTTCACTTCTTGAAAAAGAGTGACAATTTTTACTCTTTTTGAGTTAAATTTCACTTTTTTTTCAAGAAGTGAAATATTTTAATTCTTTTCCAAAAATGGCTGTATTTTCATTCTCTTGGAGTGAGACAGAGTGTACCGTAAATTAAAGCGTTTGCACATTAACCACGTGAAATCCGGTAAAAAACGTGCGAAAATAGATGTAGCCCAATTTCTCCGTTAATAATTTACGACTATCATTATTCTAATCCCTCACTCTCCTATATTTTTTTCCTTCCTTATATATTATATTACAGAAATATTTTACTTGGTTTTTTCATGCTTCTCGAGATGTCGATATGTCAGATATTTTAAGGGTCTACCACGTTAAATTCAAGTTTGACGTTCAAAATTATCCGATGTTTTTCCGAAGAAGCAAAGTAATGGGATTTCGATGTTTAAGAAAGTTTCTCAAACGACCACTCTTTTCATAAGCAAGCGGATACGTGACTTCACCTCTAAACGTATCAAAGTAATATTGCCGCAAAACGCTCTTTGGGCGCGTTTCCGCGAAAGGAAATTCCCCAGCAAAATTTAATTTGCTGACGTAAATTTAGTAACGATTTTCTTTAATCAGATTATTTGGATGAGCTCTATCGACACTTTCAATCTTGTAAAATTTCTAACCGCAAATTCAATCTAAACAACCATTTTCGAGGTACGAGAAATTTAGTGTGCTAATTTACATTGGTCCTCCATTATCCGTTCATGTTACATCGAATGCACGATATTAACGCACCTTAGAAACGCATAAATTGTCGACCAGCAAGCGTGAGTAATCGATAATACTGATTCGCTGGAGAATTCATGTACAGTCGTGACGAATTGAATGTCGTGCGAATATATTAATCCGCTTGCACTATGTGTTAACGATAATGATCGCACATGCGATCAGATCGCGATCGCTTGTATCGGCAGAGTAAAAATAATAATTCATCCCGTGAGAAATTCCACGTTATCGAGCGAAATATCATTCCGAGCTAATATTTGCATCGTGCAATTAATCAATTATATGACAATGACAAAAGGCTTGTATGTTTCTTTTTTTCACGCTTTGTCAAGCTTACGAACAGCTCACAAATGTTTCACGACGCAGTTTTGTCCAAAGATATAATAATTGCGTGTCACATTTCTAGAATATTGGCTTAATCGATGAATTGTGACTTCTGAATTTGTATAGCAACACTTACCTTTATCAAAACAAAACTGTCTGCAGCTTAATAATAATTCAGTTTTGTTATATAAATCTAAACTTTCCTTATCTAATTTCTAGCGTGTACTTAAACTTCTTTCGCATAAAGCTCTTAGGAAGTGGTTGTTTTAACAAGATCGACGACAGCTTTGAATTCACAACGAAAACGCCGGCGACCTTGCACGGAAAACTGTGAGAAAAGTTGATCGGACTTTTAAATAGAGTCTACCAACTAAAAGCCCAAACCAATATTAATTGAGTCAATTATCAACGATTCTTTCAAATATCGTAATCTTATCTAATAATTAACTACGACTACAAGACCGAGAAAAGCTACAACTTACGTTTGTATTGTAGCAAACATCAGATGCGCAAATGGCCCCACACATAACGCACCCTCAGAATTCTATAATTCAAATCCCATCCCCTGATATAGGTTCCGCCGAAATTGCAAATTTGCAAATATTACGTAACGACTCTAACGAGTTTATAAGTTTCATAAATTATAGCCGTATTAAGCAGGAATAATTACTCCGACCTTTAGAGCCCCACGAATCGTTCGCTATCTCGCTTGTTCGCTCTCTCAGATGTTGCACTCTCACATATAATACTGTATACCGCTACAGGGTTTATATGGATTAAGAGAAAACCAAAATTCCGTGAAACATGCCTGAGGTGAATTTACGCGGTAACCACGCTCTTAGTCATCAAATTGATTCTCTACAATATTTTCTAATTATTCTGATTATTTTTAATTATTATAACACACTTATTTCTAATTATTGGAAAATAAAAGCAATAATTTTCAGGAGTTTAGAATTATTTGAAATGTACTCGAACTGTTCAACATTATCAATACGCGTATCGTAAACTTAATAATTAAATGTTCATCTCATTAATATCGATTCCCCTGTCTTAAGAAATTTCTCATTTGGCCAACCTAGTCTTATTCAATTATACGTGTATTTAATTCAGGAATTATAAAACTTGGAAATGAGAAAATACAATGTAGCTAGCTCGTGAATTTTAATCAGTGAAGAATATAGCTAACTAGTGCATTATCTTTTTTCAGTGAACGGAAGATTTGTCTGCTCGATAAGGTAGAAGTTCATCTGTAATTAAACGGTTTCCATGGAATTTAAACGAAAGCCTTAAAACACTGAGCGTTTATTAGCCGATGAAGCGGTGCGGATCAAATTTTATCCTCCACATCCGATCAATCGCGAATTAAAGAGGACTTTGCAGAGAGCTCGGAATACTGGGAACGGTTAATATTTGTCAACAAGATTATGAGCATTTAGTACATTTAAAACCAAACACGAGTTATTTAACTGCAGTCGCAATGAGATATTTTAAGATCATCAGTGAAGACGCTTCGAGAGACTAAAATTGACGCACGCGAAGAGAATATTCCGAACGATTTGAAATAATCCGCTTTTGCTGGCGACGCAGTAGTTCTGTCGCTTTGGAGTTTCGTAAATATCGAGTTCGATCTCCGAAACAAATTTACGAGCAACTCGAAGAACTCGGCGAACGAGTCTGTTTTTTGGCCGATGTGGATTTTCGACCCTAATTTTATTTCAGGGTTAAATATTTCCTTGAAATAGGCGCGAGTAATGCGCCTATTTCAAGGAAATATTTAACCCTGAAATAAAATTAGGCTCGAAAATCTACATCAGCCAAACTTTAAACAGCCACTGCCAACTACAACACAGCAGAGTGTGATTTCTAAGTCCTGTATGTATGTATATACGTAATATAATCTACGATGTTAACCGAAAGTTGTTGGAAGTTATACGACATACAAAATACCAACGTTATTCTTATTGGACCTAATGTCACTCGCATTTCACCATTTATGTCAGCGGCATGTCTAGCTCCTTGTTCAGAAGCCCGAGGATATTACAATATCGACATGTTGCGCTTTAAAGCTGTCAAGAAATCCTAGGAATGTAATATGAAGCAAATATACATTTACTTTCATGACAATCGTAAAGCACAATCAAACATGTTTTCGACGACATGTCATATATTTCGAAATAATACAAACAAAAAATCATACTATAATAAATTAAATATTCTGATTTAAAACATTATTTTATAAAAATATTATTTTTTTAAATTGTTTTATAATAAATATTTTATAGAATTTTTAATAACACAATAATAAAAACATCATCTTTCCTTTATAAAAATGAAACATTTTTTCAGTTTCACTAATCTATTGACGTTCCAAAATTAAAGGACGCCATTAAATTAATAAAGATTTTGTTGCATATAGTCTTTAAAATATTTTTGTTCTCTATATATTCGATGATCGATTGTCATAGTTAACAATGGAACTTCAGAAAATATTATTTATTATAATATAAAAAAACAAATGTTAAATCTTATGCTTTCCTTTCTAAATCTTCTTTCGCAAAATTGAAACTTTTAGCTATTCAGTATATCCTTATATGTGTGTGTGTGTGTGTGTGTGTGTGTGTGTGTGTGTGTGTGTGTGTGTGTGTGTGTGTGTGTGAATGAATACTTGAAAGATGAATGAGAACTCACGAGATTTTTATGACCAAATCGCTTCGACGGAAAAGTTCCGCCAATAGAGAACTTTGTTAATTTACATATGATAAAAATCAACCTTACTTCTCGCATAATCTCTAACCACTTCAGTTCTTGCCGAAACTTACTTGGAATTAATAACGAACAAACCATTGATCCGCCATCAAGAAAAAAATTTCAAATCGTTTCTTTTTCCTTTTAATTTACGTTCGCCAATACCTAATCCCCCTGTCAACGGAGAAATACTGACTAGTAAATACAAACTTCATCTTCTCGTAAAATATGTTAATGAATTAATTAATTCTATAATTTATAAAGGATACTAATATTATTGTAAGTAGAAATTAGACCGATGAAAATAAATCAATTAAGAGAAATAATCCTATTTTCGTTCAAAGCGAATCTTAATAATATTTATATGCAAATTTTTGTAAATACATTTTTCAGTTGTATTAATTGCGTCCCATTCAATTTGTCGGATTTGAAACGCAATCACAAACTAACGCTGAAATTATATCTATATAATATTAAAATCTCAAATTAAATTGATCAATTTAATAATTATTAATTTAATAATAATGCCGATAAGTATCTTAAAAATTGTCTAATTTCTACATATAATTGTTTCTACATAAATCCTTAAAAAATGACTTGTGAAGTTCTCTCACTAATTACTGGTTATTACGATCAATATTTCCATATACTTTGATAATTAAATTGATATGACGTCCGCCCCAGATTCAAACCTCAGTTGCAAATGATATTTTTCCGAATAAGTTCTTTGCAGTGCTTTAAGATGCTTATTAACATTTTTTAATATGTTTATCATTAATAAATTGATGATCAATCTAACTTGAGATATTAATATTTCAGCTTCAGTTTATGATAGCGTTACAAGTCCGACATATCGAATCAGCACGCAGTTTACATTATAAAACTAAAAAATATATTTATAAAAATTTGCATATAAATATTATTAATCACCAAGATCCGTTTCGATCGAAAATAGGATCATTTAATAATGATGTTGATTTCAATAATATAATAAAGTACAACTTTTAGAAATTTTTTAATATATTCATGAGTTTAGAGTTATTTTAAAAGAGAATTTGACTTTATTCAACCTATTTGACTCTAAATTTTTGAAAAAATTTTAATATTCGTTTAGCGACATCGTAAATTGCACTTAATGATGCAGAGACGAGTTTGAATCAGAAACTTTATCAGGTCGCGTGAGAAAATGGACATTTCTGTGAAGTGACTTTCATACTTCTTTGACAGTGTTTTTGTTAGCAAAGCTAAGTGAATATTTTGATATGAATATCGGTGCTAGATACTCGACGTTTGCAGGCGTGAATTTTCGAACGTACGAAAATCATAATATTTTCCATAGATGTGATAAAAACGTAAAGAAGTAAAAATATGCGATAGTTAGGTCGCAATATTAAATATTTTGAACAGAATTATAATAAAATAAATTTTTAAATGATCTTTTTCAAAAAGATATTAGAGATTAATATTTCTCTGAAAAAGAATTATAAATCATTTTTCATTATCTATAAAAAAATAACTTATATGTTGAATTTTTAAACTTTATCTTTAGAAAAAAAACAAGAAAAATCAATTTAACTGCGTTTGTATTTAATCGACGTACCGACCACGAAACATGTTGAATTTGCAGTTGGATTAATGCAAAAGGTAGCAGATGGTAGAACGTCGACTGGTGACCTCTTGGCATCTCACTGAACCACGCGCTCGAGGGCAGACTATTTGGAAGATCGCCAACGACGCGTTTATTATCGTAAATTATCGTAAAATCGTGCGTACATCGAATTGGACATCGTGCCAGCTACACGTCGCAGCGTTAAGGTTCAATGATTCGTCAAAATAGCACTTGTCTCGTGATTTTAAATAACAGTACAAGCAACAAAATATTATAAATTGTGTTGCAAAGACAGTAAGAGACTAATGACATATTTACTATTATTTCACTGCATATCACAGTAATTGATAAGAAATGACACAATGATAGAAATAACAACCGATATTAATATTAGAAAATTGAATTTAATACTTATAGAGCGCAAAATGAATAACGTCGATAGTAATGAAATGGCGATGCATTATCTGTGATATTTGTTTTATCAAATCACTAATATTATCTGTTTGTTGTTAACGCATTATGGAATAATAATTAAAGTGAGAGAACGTAGAATAAGGTTGTATTTTAAAAAATACAGCCTTTCACAACGATAAACATCGCGATAAAAGTGTATAAAAACAGATCAAAAATACATTTATTGATAACTTCCGTTGTGTAATTTGATAAAAAGTCGAGACACTCGAGACAAGTAGCTTTTATCGTATAAAAACGTAAGGTAAACAGCAGACACATATCGTTGATGAAATGCTCGAGTAATACGAAAAGAAATTTCTTTGATGTCAAGAGAGAACATGAAACATGATCGTGGCTTCACGCAGAGAGAGATAAATAAATAAGTTGGACTGACAATGTGTGAAGAAATAAAAGAAAAAATATGTATAATAGAAATAGAAAGAAGACGATGCGGGAGAGGCAAAAGGAAGTATTTCGGAAGTTGCAACATAATTTGCAAGAGCAACTTCCGTTATTTTCATTAATTACTGAACACCACTTTTTTTTAAAACACTGTTGTTTCTCAAATTTATCGAGAGATAAAGCTTAAGGTTGCAACTTTCTATTAATTAGAGAATTTAAACGAGACAAAAAAAGTAAAAATACGTTGCACAATATATTAATTAAAAAATTGTTTGTTAACGGTTTATTTAATCATTACCGATTTATCTTTGAAATTAAAAAAAATCAACGTAAGCGTAGTAAACCGCTGAGAAAAAATGTCAGGTTGAAAATGAACGAATCAGAAGATTCTGATTATATCGAACAAAATTGTGGTTATCGTCACTAAAATTCTAGTAAAAACCAAAAAATTTGTCCATTTTCAATTTCAATTAATCCAACCAGACATTTTTTTCAGTATATGGAGAATACCAGAAATTTTTCAATTATAACGGCTTAACATTTCAGTAAAATTTAAGAATCTCACAGGCACAAAAAACTAGATCCCAGAGCAAAAAATGCACGCCGCAGCGATTTCGTGACGTTCTGTCACTTATCACATATTTAGTCGCGCGTCACTGACACCGCGGAGATAACCAGATCCGTTTTAGCGCCAAACAGCGCATAAAGACTTGAAGATGAAATGTATTTACGTACGATTAGTACGGCAATATTATGCCATAATCATCTCGCGGCTTGCATTTGAATAACCGAAAATATCATCCGATAAGGTTTTCAAAAAAACTTTAACGATATATCGTCGCTTTTCCTGCTTCTATATTTCGCAAAAAAATTTGTATCAAATATTTGCGCTTCAATAAAACTTTTCCGAATAATACAATCGTTCTCTATGTATCGATAGTAACTATGTATACATCGCAACTATTAAAATGCTGTGTAACTTTACCACTAATATATGTTTTTGCTATTAATTCGCTGCTTGGATTTGCGACAGCAGTATATACAGCGCGTCTTGTATTTTAAAACGTGCACGTGAAAGCTAAAGTAACTTCCCAATATACATGCAGAAAGCGTCTAAACCGCAAGCAAAAAATTCTGCAACGGACTTTGCTTCATCCCCGTCGATCCTCTTCTTGGCGACCTTTCGTCCGTTTCTGAGACACAGGGAATTGGCCAGTCTTTTTACATTTAGAAAATCCGTGTAAGATGTTTCTTCGACAACGAAGATTTCGTAACCCGTTTTCCGTTTCATAGTTTTCCTTCTCGCTGCTTGCGACAGATTTCAGTCTGCAACAGCATAAAATTCCGAGAAATAAATATATAACATCCTTGAATTTCCCATCTTATACCGTTTCTTTCTTGATGTTACGATGTGATCAACTTGATTCTCGTGAAATCTCATATAACGATTACATGCACACACAGACACATACATATATATATATATATAAAAGATGATCCACTTTAATCTTAACTCTAAATAAAATTCGTATGGTATAAAGAGAAATGTCATCATGTACGTTCTCTTCTATACTACAGAACTTTTTTATTTGGAATGTTTTTGCAAATATTATTTGCTTGTTAAGATTAAAATTAATCATTCTTTATAAAAATATGTGTATATATATATATATTTATATACAGGATGATTCATTTATATACATATATCATGATTCTTTTTTTAATATATATATATATATATATATGTATATATATTCTGTTGCAGAAATTCCATTCTGTGAGCAGTTCGTTGTCCGAGAAGTCAAATTTAAACTTTCCGTCGCTTTTCTCTCGAAAGTACTTAACTCCCCCGTGAGAACTTACTTCGCTTGAAGAGTTTCGGCTTCGAGAAATTCTGGAGGTGAGCTTATCGTATCCTCGCTAAAGTGCCGCTTTCTCGAAACGCACGTTTAAGCGCATTCGTGCGCCACACGGGTCACAAAGTCACGTTTCACAAAGGAAATCTTCCGGTGTGCTTCTCATACCGGATATCGCTTTTGAGACTCTCTGTCTGTTGGAATAGCGATATTCTCGCGCCTTTCTGACGACTCTCGCATTTGAAGTCGTAACTCGAATCGGTTGCTTCGAGTTTCCCGTGATGCTCGTTGTCGTCGAAAGAGGATAATTTTCTGTGCACAGATGACGATTAACATGAGAAACAGAAGTCCTGTTAGCAGCTCTCCAGCGCTTTTCATTCGCGAACTCCTCGGTTAAACACATGGGATCCGCGATAACTCTTTGATAACTTTTATTATCTCTAATCAATGATGATGACGTCTCACGAAATTTCCTCACGTTGAACGGTGCGATTTGATAGTTCAATTTTGGTACCGTTTTAACAGCGTACCTTGGAATCGCAAAATCTACGTCTGCAGATCTCAATGGTTCCGATATTCCATCGGTGATAACGATGGGAACGATCGTGATTTTTTCTTTTGTCTTCGGTAAATGCAGATATTGCGCTTTTCTGAATTCTGATGTCGTTGTCAAATCTGCTTCATCTCTTTTGAATCCAGAAAATCTCGGTATATTTTCTCCAACCAGTCGAGAGTCAACTTTTTGAACGCAAAAATCGCGCTTGCTCACCGTATCAGCAAGCACATTTCGTTTGTTAGTATCATGGGAGCATATCTTCGCGGGTGACTCGATCTTCGCTACTTCTCTCGAGGAATCAGGACGCACTTGTTGCACAAAAATACTGGACACCTTAGCGAGTAAGACATTACTTGGTGACGTCGTCGTCGACGAAGCGGTCGTCAAACGTGAACGCTGAATAGGACTAACGGCTCTGCTGATGTAACGCTTTTCGATAGTGGCACGAAATTCTGTATTCACGCTGACGACACGAATCTGAGGGATGTCAGCTGACGCAGATACTACCCCTAGTACGTCACGATCGGAATCTACACCAGGATTGATCGATTTTAATGCGAATGATGAGGATATTCGATCGTCTTTGGTGACGCGTTCGATTTCGGGTAGGATGCTTTTGTGGTAATGGCTACCGCGACTGGCGAATTCCGTTTCAACGACCATCGAATCTCGATTGCCTGAGGGAATCTCGAAATGTTCGTTCGACCGTTTATTCGCTGTTTCCTCATTCACAGTGGGCCAATTGTTATCGATCACTTCCACAATGGACACCGAAGATTTTCGTCTTCGGATCTCAAAAGAATTGCTGGTAGATGTCTGCAAATCTTTCAAAGTCCGGTTGAGATATCGATGCGAATTGTACTCTGTTCTGCTAAAGACATTTGAAGGATTTGTATTGACCGTTTCGCGAGCGTACCAACCGTCCAATACAAAAGTGGCTCTATCTATTACAGTTTTAGACTTGCGATAGGGTTGAAAATTGCTATTGGAAACACATCCGTTACGAGAGCGGTCATCTAGAACATTTTCTCCGTAAAACGTATGGCTATTGGTCATCGGGAAGTAAGATATGCTATTATTGACCCGACTTGAAGATCGAGAACCATCGAAGTTTTTGAGTAGGCGAGAGGAATCGCGAATGGCAAAACTTAACGCCTCCTGTCGACGATTCGAGTCGTTTTCATTTAACCAGCTGGTACGAGAGCCTCTTGGAGTCAGTTTACCGACCACGGAGAAAGTCGAAGTCGGTGAGGTTTTATCGACGAGAGCGGATCGATTCTTGATGCCAGAGTTGATTGCGGTTTGGCGCAGATACGTCTGACCGCGATCAGGAAAATAATTGGATGTACTTGGCGACAGCACAGATTGGCCGAACGTTTCTGGTTGATCCAGATGACAGGAGATGCCAAGGTCGATGCCTGTACCGCTCAGACCCAATGTCCGAGCCTTCCCGATAATCTGGCTATATTGGTACCGAAGTGGACCCAATTCATGATCTATTTTCAGTAGCGTCTCCACATCGGTGGTCACTCGTTGGTGTCTCTTTGATTTGCCAGAATCATATGGTAAAGCAAGAGGGTCGGAAAAATTCGGTGGAAAGTAGACCGACTTGATGGAAGAGTATGGATTCCTAGCGATGTCAACGAGGTCGTTTGTCACATTGGCAGCACCTTCGTCATTGACGAACGTCGGAATTGCGTCTCGCTGTGGATCCCAATTCATTGCGCGACAGTTATTTTTCGTTTCGTGAAGTGTCACTTCCGCTACGAGCTCTTCTGACCTCCCGTCATTAATCACCGTCGTATCCTACAGAAAATGAAGACTATCGTAATCGTGGAAAAAATGATCGATTTATTTCCCTTTCTTCTACAACCTTTTATATTTTATTTATCTTAATAAAGATGTTACGCAATTCGTAAAATATTTTCGAACAACGAAAAGAAAAATTATATAAGTGACTAAATAAATCTTCATGTGACTACTCATCATTTTCCACAAATTTCATTGTAAAAAAGCTAAAGCTGTACACAAAACAAACGATTTGGTTGAAATATCCAAAAATTTAAATATAGATCCGAAAATAATTTTATTGGGTTATCAAAATAATTATGTAAGAATCTTAAGCACAACGCTGCAAAAAGTTTTGACATTCTAGCAATCAGTTCGAACATCCTACATAATTAGTTTGATGATTCAAAAAATTATTTTCAGATCTGTATTTAGCTAAATTTTTAGATACTTGAGTAAAATCATCCTTTCTGTGTACTTGAGTCATTGACAGTAAATACCCATAAACGTACGCAAAATATCGGCAGCATCGTCCTCGACACGAGTCGTTTCGTCTCGTATCGTCGATCACAAAAATTAGTCGTCGCGCCAGTCGTTAACGAGACTGTCGAAGGATAAGAAGAGATAAGCGGCGCCATCCTCTTGATAATCATAGACATTTTCTTTTTACGCGCGGATGACGACGCAGATGTCAGCGCGACATCAGTAGCTGTAAAATCTGTGGAAACGCTACTCGGGATTTCGCTCTTCATGATTGGCAAGGATTTCGACTGTGCCAAATTCTCAGACATCAAAATAAGATTATCACGAACGTACGTGGTTTTTTGGGTTAACCTGTTCTCCATAAATTCGTGAAACGGATCGGAAATAGCTTCTCTCTTTATCGTAGATACGTTTCCATCAAATGCGGAGCGTTTGCTTAAGGAAATGCTTTTCTCCTTGAGGTAAAGTGATTCTTTTGCTTGTTTTCCGTAAATTCGGTTGCCGCTGCGTTTTGAAAGAATCATGCCTTCGCTAGACGTTTCATAATCTCCCTCTATATAAAACGGGACAATTTAACGCCGCAAAATTATTATAAATATCGTTTTAAAAAATTTTAGATAAATTTTAGATAAATTATTGAAGATATTATTATGAAACAAATTTTGAAAAAGGAGAATATTATTAATTTATAACAAATATTTATTCAATATAATATAGTATCTTTAATGATTTAAAATTGATTTAAAATTTAAGCATTTTTACATTTAAAGAGAGATCTGTAACAATTTTGTGAAAATATATTTCATGAAAACTTCATAGAAAATGTAATAAGGAATATGATATAATAAAATGCAGTAAAAATAAGATAGACTTGTTTCATCTTTCTAATTTTAATCAGAATTCAATAGAATAGTGTTACATCATTTTTTTAAGAACTTGAGCTAATTAATCTAATCGTAATTTTCTAAATTTTTTAATATTATATTAACTTCATAAAGTAAAAAAGTATTAAAGATTTCATAACATTGTTGCGTTAATTATTTAGTTTTAAAGTTACGTTAGTACATGATTTTCACAGATACAAGTCTAATAGTTCTAAGATTAATGTCTCTTCCAAACCAACCATCCGTATCGGATGCACAAGTGGTCATGACGAAACTTGACACCGGTCGGACCGATCTTTCCGGTTCGTTCAGCTCGTCTCGTATCGTGTCGACGGGGAAGGGCAATACGAACGGGACGACGGAGACTTCAGCATGTCCCTGGCAATCTATGCAACTGGCCTTCGTGTCGCGTGACATTGTCATAACAGGAGGTTAGCTACAAGCCGTTTTGCATTCTCGACGAAATCCACCGAGAACGCGGACGTGCGATGGTGCAATCGTCACTAATAGATAACGCGATGACAAGATGCACTTTGGTGTTCACGCGGTGCATAATTTCACGAAACTGGAAGAGACGTGTCGGCCGAAGTTGCCGAAGGAAGTTGAACGAGCAGACGTTGGCTCGTGACAAGCGAGATGACATCGGTTACGATCGTCGAAATGTGTGAAACGACATTTAGTACCTTGGTACATTTCGGAAATTCTATTTCTACATATTTCAAATATATTTTTATAAAATTTTCGCACAACGTCAACATGGAATATATTTGTCGTTTGCATACATTTGCATGCATTCACGATTTCGATCTCGCATTTAAATACAATTGCAATATATCCTTCATTTTCGTCAGTACTATATTCCGCGATTTTACATCATGAATATAGAGATAACTTTTGCTACATCGGAAAGTGCAGACGCGCCTCCATTGTACTTTTTTTTTTTTTTTTTTTTTTTTGCGAAAATAGCGAGTGTCGGTTTTAGTACATATACATATATTGAGAACTATCGCGCGTATATCTATGACAATAAACCCAGTGGATTTCAAATGGAAGGCTCTTTTTGCAATCTAGGATAACCCATTGCAACCCAGTGCGATCAATAGTTTCTGAATTGTCAAAAGTAACGAGATCAAACTGCAACATCACAAAGCCGCGAGCGTTGCACTCGATACCGCGATTATATGTAACAAAATACGGTAGATATTCTAGCGAGATGGAGTTAAAAAATAATTACACTAAATTCGCGATCAAAATAGAAAATATATACTTTCGGATATAATAAAAACAAATATCACTCTGTAAATTGAAAATGACCGTGCAAGAACATTTACCTCTCCATCATGAAATAATTAAAATGTTACTTATATTCTAATTACAATATACATATATTACAGAATACTACTCACACAAAAATATTTAAGAAAACTAAAAGTCGATGTATCCTAAATATAATTTATATACGTGTTATGTGTATTTGAATTTAACAAACTGAATTTAAGAAAGAAGCGATTAACACATAGTAAATAATTTTATTATCAAGAGAAATTCAACTGTAAAAGCGATGAATTTTTACCATTGGTAATATAAGTTACGCATAACGTAAGGGAAAAGAGAGAGAGAAAGCGAAAACAAATCAACGAAAGAAAGAGACATGTTATCCATGGGAAACTCAATATGTAAGATAAAAGGGAGAGAAAATACGTTAAGTAACTCTAGTAAGTAACTCTTACGACCACGAAATACGGGCGAGCAAGTTTTGGCTGATATCCCAGCGTGTACCGATACTTGGCGAAAGTATAAGATCATTTCAACACGCGCCAACTTCGATCGATGTATAATATAAGAACCATTTGTCGTAAGAGGCAATCGAATTTTTGTAAAAGACATTCATTCTAATCAGCACATATTATAGCAGAACTGGATAAAATCGAATTGCGTAACGTATGCTAATTCGAAGCATTTCTAGACGACTACAATTTACATAATATACATATAATCGAGGGCCATCCGAATAGCGATTCTCATCGGACCAGAGCTGTTTAAATAATTAGTAAATAAATTGCAGATGCTATTATTATATAATTTATACGTTAAATCAGAAGTTCTTATTTAATTTCTAGTGAGAGAGACATTAATTTCTAGTTATGTTCGCGATACTTTTCCCAGCCTCGCGTAGAATATTTTTGGCTCTATTTACAAAAACGGGTTCTACTACTGTGCATCTCATAACTTTTATATCTACCTTTCTACATTTGTGTTACGGATTTAGATGATCCTCCAGCAGAAGTTATGACACTCTACTAGACTTGTAAATATGCTACTTCTTGCTGATGATAATGATGCGGATTCACATATCGAGTTTTTGAAGATTCACGTCGAATATTTATTGCACATCGCGGCCGCATTTTCAATGGATATTCATATAAATGAAAAATATTCCGCTGCATATTTTGCATCACCGTTTGATCCTATAACTCCTTTTTCTCTCATAATATAGTATACTTGCTATAATATGGATTGGAATCGAAGTTCATACAACGTTATGAACTTCAAAATTTAAGCAACTGTAACTTTATTAAAAATGAACAAAATTTAAATTCAAAGAAATGATTTTAAAGCTATAAAATCTCTCCTTTTGAAAGATGTAGAACTATGTATTTTGATAGTTTTTACATACAGAAAACTACGAGCTCAACCAAATGGGAAATTTTCTTTTCATTTTATGAGTTTGGTAGACATGATACAAATGAAGTAGCGCTACGAACTTTTGTTCCGACTCAATATTAGTTTTCAGAGTTACAGAATATCCTATTTTTTTTTTTATCAAAAAAACTCGGTTTTCTAAAGGGCTTCTTTGTGAAACATAGAAACGTTTAACTTTCCTCGAGTTTAGATATACTTTACTGTAACGTACATGGGGATGACATAAGAGAATACTTACGAGCAAAGCTTAAAAGTTATTTTTAAAAACTTTTACTAAATTTTATTAGAATACTGTAATTTATTTTACATTTTTAATTGTACCTTTTCGAACTGAGCGATAAAACGAACGATGAACTTATTACATAATTTCACGATTGATTTGCATAATTCTCATACCATGAACTTCGAATGTGATCGTAACAGAAAACGCTTATATGCAATTTCGAAATGACTCATTACGCTTCTCTCAAGAAAGAGACGAACGAAGTAACAAACCGGCTCAGTTGCACGCGTTAGGTAACATTTACCTTCCATTTACCTTCTTTTTACTTTTGACGAACAGAACCGAAAAATAGGACTTGCACAATGACACAACAGAATTATCAATTTTCTGTGAGAGCACATGGTACTCCTTGCTTCCCGATTTCCTCAAGGAAATATTCACCGACACTCCTTTCTTTGATAAAGAATTTCTCTTTACTGATTGTCACGACAGATTTACGATAATCGCTTGTGATAGCGATGCATTTGGGAAAAATAAATTCATATAAAGTCTCATGTCTCTAAATAAATATATCTCAGTAACGTTATAATACTATCAGAAGAGCAATAATATCTTTTTAGCTTTTCAAAGTAAATTAAAAGAGAAAACGAAA